>NC_056682.1:189973644-190276529 GCF_018350215.1 Panthera leo
TAGATGCATGAAGAATAAAACTGTGGCGTTACGATAGTAGTGATTTTAATAAAAATGATAATAACTACAATAAGAGTAATAATTAATATACTTTACAATTTACCAAAGGCCTACACTACATCACCTTATCACTTGATCTTTGAATTTATACTTGTATTTAAAAAGCTTTTTTTTAATTATAAATACACATTTGAGGTCATGCTATTAAGACACTTGGATCCTTTAAAAATTTTACTGTTTGTGGGGCGCCTGGGTGGTTCTGTCGGTTAAGTGTCCAACTTCAGCTCAAGTCATGATCTCACAGCTTATGGGTTCCAGCCCCGCCTAAGGCTTTGTGCTGACAGTTCAGAGCTTGCCTCGGATTCTGTGCCTCCCTCTTTCTCTGCCCCTCACTCACTCACGCTCTCTCCCTCTCTCTCTCTCTCTCTATCAAAAATAAATAAACATTAAAAAAAAATTCTACTGTTTGCAAGTCTGTAATCCAAGTATCATGTTAAATATTCTATTTAATAGTATAAATGACTCATCTATGGAGGTGGATAAAAAGTGTATTCTTCTGGCTTTACCCACTCCAAATGTCAGAAAATGAACTGTATCTCTAAGTAAAAAGTAAATTTATTGTTTCATATGTCAGAGAAGGACACAAATAGACGTTGGGGTTCAAATATGTTAGCAGAGCTATTTCCCCTTTTATCCATTTGGCCTTTTGAGGAGGCTTTTGCAACTTGGTAAACATATTGACCATCTATGCCTTTTTACAAGCTCTTTATAGTAAGGAGACCTTTCCCCTAATCTCCAAACATCAAGATTTGTCACGTTGGGTGATGTACCCATACCTAAATCTGGTGTATAAGAACACTTCATCACCAGCCTGGATCATTCCCCTCTCCTATCCTATAGGAAGTAACAGGATTTTGTCACTGGTAGCCCCACTGGGACCACATGGAGTCAGGGGAAGTGTCTTCAAATTCCTTAAAGAAACATGAACATGGATGATGGAAAAGCTTAAGCATAAAGAGCACACACACACACACACACACACACACACACACAATGCCAACTACATTCCATGACAGGAGAAAAGATATATCTCTAAGGAAATATATTTTATTGTTTTTATTTTTTCATCGTTTTTAACTTTTTTTTCTTTTTTTTAAATGTTTATTTACTTTTGAGAGACAGAGCATGAGTAGGGGAGGAGCAGAGAGAGAAAGAGACATAGAATCTGAAGCAGGCTCCAGCCTCCAAGCTGCCAGCACAGAGCCTGATATGGAACTCAAACTCATGAACCGTGAGATCATGACCAGAACTGAAGTCAGATGCTTAACCGACTGAACGACCCAGGTGCCCTTTTTTTCTTTTCTTTTCTTTGTTTTTCTTTTTTTAACTTTTTTGATGTTTATTTTTGAGAGACACAGAGACAAAGACAGAGTGTGAGCCGGGGAGGGGGAGAGAGAGGAGACAAAGAATCCAAAGCAGGCTCCAGCCTCTGAGCTGTCAGCACAGAGCCAGATGCGGGGCTCAAACCCACAAGCCATGAGATAATGACCCAAGCCAAAGTCTGACGCTTAACCTTAACCGACTGAACCACCCAGATGCTCCAAGAAAGCTATTTTCTTTTTATGCCACTAAGAAGTTTTTCTATTTTGTATTATTCATATGTAATAGCTCTAATAAGGTACTTCCCTAGTCTTCTTGGATTTACAATGTCACAGCTTTTCAAGGATATAGATTTTCAATGCACACACACACACACACACATACACACACCATGTAAAATGCTTCCAGAATAAAAAATGGTGTCAGATTTCTCAACAGTAGAACTAATAGAGAAAAACTGAGCAGTGTTTTAAAAATTCTGAGGGAAGATAAGTTTCAACTTATAAAATCTATAACTAGCCAACCTATCAATCGAATGTGTATATATAATAAGGATACGCTCATACAGAAACCCATTTGGGGGAAGCTACTGGAGGATGTGCTTCAACAGAAAGAAAATGAAAAGCATGAAAAAGCAAAAAAGCACAGGGTCCAGGAAACAGAAGATACAATCTAGGTGAGAAGCAAAGAAAATTTCTGGATGTTGTGAACAAAGAGCTCTGATAGAGGTCTATGAAGAGCAAGAAGTTGCAATGAGGCAGATGAAGGGAAAAAAAAGAAGAAAAGAAAAAAAATAAAAAAAGTAGGACTCCAGAAGAGATGCTCCTAAAGAATAAAATAAATCAATTTATTATGAAATGTTTTTGAACACCAAAAAATGGTAGTTCCATTGGAAAGTTTGAAAATAAGAATATAGAAGAAGAGTATTAATTCCAAGAATAAGAAAATGTTGCACAATAATGGAAATATAATTACGCCTCCCTATATAGCACAGGTTGAAATAATACTTAGGTCCTGAAAATGAAAAAGCAAATTTTTATTTTACAAATAATGATGCTATAAAAATTCAATGGTTTGCAAAATGTGTCCCAGGCCACAAATGTCAGGATCACCTGAGAAACTGTTAGAAATGCAAATCTTAGGTTGCCCAGCCTCAGAACTGCTGAGTCAGAAACTCTGAGGATGAGGCCCAGCAATCTGTTTCATAAGCTCCCAGCTGGTTCTGACCTATGCGAACATGTAGAAATCACTGCTCTAAATATATTAGAAGGGTATGACTGCAGGAACACTAGAATATAAAGAGTTTCCAAGAGGACATGATTACGAAAGCTAAACTCCATCTTCCAGAGTGGAGTATTAATGAAAAACAGAATAATCAGAATAGTAATATAAGACTATTCCTAAGAAATATAAAATAAGTACCAGATGAAAGAGGTAAGGGGGACCAAGAAATAGGAGCAGGAAGTATAGGACGGGGAACTATTACTTTTCTTGATAACACTTTTAATGGTATTTGACTTTTTATTTTATTTTTTTAAACTACATTTTATTTATTTATTTTAAATTTTTTTCAGAAAGAGAGAGCTACAGTGGGGGAGGGGGCAGAAGGAGGGAGAGTGAGAGAAAATCTTAAGCAGGCTCCACATTCAGCTCAGTGCAGAGCCTGATGTGGGGCTCAATCCCATGACCCTGAGATAATGACCTGAGCTGAAATCAAGAGTCAGATGTTCAACTGACTGAGCCACCCAGGTTCCTCGGTATTTGACTTTTTAAGCTAAGTAAATGTAATTTAGTGAGAACAAACAAAAAAAGTGGTAAGTGATATGTGAACACTGACAAAAGCATAGATTTTCAGGAAAAATAGAAGAGACCAGTAGATTTGTGCAAGTGAATAATATCCTCTCCTATTCTATGCAAACTGTGCTTGTATCCATAATTGGCACGAGTCTTTGCATTATTTGCCTGGCCCTAGAGGCATTTGAGTTTGCTACTCAAATACATATTTTCTGAAAATAAGGTGTCACAGCTAGAGATTAAATGGACATCTCAGAATAACCATGTTAACGAATAAAGACCTAGCTGCCATTTATTTATGTTAACCATGTTAATGAATAAAGACCAAGGAATCTGATAGAGGCAATAAAGTAGTGTGATCAGTGTTTAGAAGAAAGAACGACTGAGGTACAATTGTATGGGGGAAAAGAAAACTGGAGTCAAAAATATCCATAAAACAAGTTTAGGAACTGGAGGAAGCACAGCCCTGGAATTGAAAGCAGAAATTTAAGATCATTCCTAGAGCTTCCATATACAGATGCCCTAAAAGCAAATGGACACTCAGATCTGCAGTGTGGGAACAATGAAAAAACCGGGGTATCGAGTTGTCCACTGTCCATCTCTGTAGGAGTAGAGGTTAAAACTATGGCCCTGATAAATTGAGAAAGAAGGACAGAACTTTCTCGAGGAGCTTGACATTATTGGCATTGTGGGTTCTTTATTTTCCTATTCAGACTATGACAGTTCAATAAATATTGTTGGTGATGATCTATTGTTTTCACAGTGCCAGGGCCGTGTAATGTCTGATCATATAAAGCTAACATGAAACAGTGATTTATATTTTCCATGATTATTTGATGGATAACTAAACAGAATGTCCAAATATACACACAAATGAATTGATTAACCAGCCTCACTTTTCAAATAACCTCTGTTTTGTATTCAGCTTTCACATAGACTTTTTTGATTTATCAGAAGATTTAACTGTGTACAGTTTTTGGGTTTACATAGAGTAGGGTGAATTTTAATGAAAATCATTTATCATCTTCAGGACTTAGCCAATACATGTACAAGTCAAGCCTCTTACTCTCTTGCAAGGTTCAGCATATTGCAATGGAATTACATCAACTCCTAGAATAAGGACTTTAGGTTTTGAACTCAGCCTCTAAAAATTAATAACAATTTTTTAATAATGATAATGACTCAATCTTTAAAATAATTATTTATTCTTGGCTTTTGTAGCTCAAACCCAATAACAGTTATAACAATAATAAAAATCATTTGTTGAGCACCTATTATACACCAGGTTTTCTATTAGTAATTTTTATACATTAACATTAATTTTATTTAAAATTAATGCAAGTTTCTCTACTTCATAAATAGAAACATCGAAGTTAGAAGACCATATGAAAATGTGGTCATATGGCTGTTAGGAGAACATAAAACTAAGTTTTCTCCCTCCAGTTATTATTTTCCCCCATTACAACAGAAGAGAGATGAGCAAAGAATATAAATTGATCTCATGTTTATCTGTGTTTAAAGCTCACATTTCTTGCGGCAATGCCACAGTGTATCACAAAAGAATTAAAGAAAGTAAACAACTTCGTCCAGTTACTGCATCAAACTCTCAAGATGTTGAATAACTGATAAATGAATGAACAACTCCATGAGTATTTATTGGCGTGAACTAAAATCTTGACATATATTAATGCAAACAGAAGAGCTAAACATGATAGCTCTCTGTCATTTACTAGTATTTTACACGTGATGGAACAGGTTAAGAGAAATTAAATCCAGAGAATAAATAGTTGTGGGAGTGAGGGATGTAGGGGTGAACCCTGGTATAGCAAACTTCAAAGCCCATTCTTTTAATACTATGTCATGCTGCCTCAAAAATAGAAGCCAATGTTCCCTGTCAAATATTCCCTGTCAAGACTAGCATCCCAGTATAAACTTACATTGTGCAGTGCAAAATAGAGTAGTGGAGGAATTAAGAAATAAAAGACTGTGTATCTATTATTTATTTTTAAATTATTTTTAAATCCCATGTGCTATGTATATTATTTTACACAATATTTTACTTAATCTCGTCATAACTTTAAGCATGAGATATTTCTTTGAGTATACTAACTGTTACATGAATAGATTCCAGAAGTTACAAGGGCTCAAAAAATGCTGGGAGTTTACTTCTTGTTCACACAATATTTTTAGGTCAGTAAACAGTTATGCAAAGCAGTTGTCTTCCATGCTCATTCAGGGACACAAGAAAAGAGGGTTTCCATCTTCAACATGTGGGATTCAAGATCACTCTTGAGATCACCTCCATTACATCCATCCAGAAGAGGAAAACCCCAGAGGAGAGTCATGTGGAAAGTTTATATGGAACAAGCAAGGAAACTGTGTTCGTTACTTCAGCTCACATCCCTGTGGCCAAATCCAACTATAGGGAAAGTGCGAAGCACAGTTTTGGGCAGACAACTATTTCCCAGGTACAATTTCCATTCTGGAAAGGGAAACATGAGCTTTTAGATCATCTCTGACACATAGGAGTATAATAAGTAACTCCATTGTTCATATAGGGGAACTAAGTCTTAAAGACATTCCATAACTTGCCCAAGGAGTCAAGGTTCTGGATGTGTTAGTTCATAGGCAAGCCTCACTGGCATTCAGCAAACTGTAGCCTATAAGCCAAATCTGGCTGGTCACCTGTTTTTACTGACAAAGTTCTACTAGAACCTAGCCATGTCCATTTATTTATGCATTGTCTGTGACTGCTTTCACACCACACTGGCAGAGTTGAGCAGGTGTGACAAAAGACCATGTGGCCTATGAAGCCTCAAATATTTTCTATATGGCCCCTTGCAGAAGAAGTTTGCTGAATGTATTGATTCCTATTGCTTCTGTAACAAATTACCACAAACTTGGGGGCTTAAAATAACACAAATTTATTATCTCATGTCTTTTATAGTTCTAGAGGTCAGCTGTCACAAATAGCTCTTCCTGGGCTAAAGTCAAGATGTTAGCAAGGCTACAATCCTTAGTGGAATCTCTAGAGGAGAATCAATTTCCTTGCATTTTCAGCTTCTAGAAGTCACCTGCCTTCCTCAGCTTGTGACTCCTTTCCATCTTCAAAAGCAGCAAGTCTCTCTTGGCAAGCTGAGTCTTTCTCATGATGCATTATTCTGACACTGGCTTTTTTTTTGCCTTGTTATTCATTTAACAACTTTTATTATTATATTTGGCCCACCTGATAAACCAGGATAATATCCCTACCCTAAAGTCAGCTGATTAACAACCTTAACTTTTATCTGAAATCTTAATTTCCCTTTGCCATTTGCCATGTAATATTCACAGTATCCGTGGGTTAGGATATGAACATCTTTGGAAGGTGATTACTCTGCCTATCAAACTGACTCCTTCTTTCTACCACCTTTTTTCCCTAAAGGAGAAGTAAGGCTACAGTCTGAAAAACTGATCATAGCTTCAAAGGATGCTTAAAGTATGGATGAATAGAAGGGATGGAGAAGAGTACTCAAGTAAGAAAATATTTGGAGGAACTGTAAGGAAAAAGTCATTGAGTCAGAAATATGTAGGGTATGGAATGGATGGGAATTCAGGGATTTGCATAAAAGGAATGCACAAAGGCTCTGGAAGTTGGATCTAACTAGGTAGAATAAGATTATGTAGGATTTTAAAAAGACAAAGAAAAATACCATTCTTCATTACAAAGTTACAAAAGAGAATCCTTATCTAGTTTAGGAAAAGCATAGAGATATAAAGTATGAAATAATAAGGTGTTTAGTTTTTCAAATTTGGAAGTGCTCATACTAGCTACTATTGAACATCTATTCTGTATAGAGCCCATTATAGATATCAGTCTGTACAGAAGTCATTAGTGTTCCCAAGTTATAGATAAAGAAATTGAGACCCAAAGCAGTTGTTTTTAAGTTTGAAGAAACAAAGCCAACAAACACTGAACCTTGGCTTTCTACCCCAAAATGTCAGAAACCATGTATTTGTTATATTGTGGAGTTGGGATAAATATTGGGAACTTCCATCTGTTTTCTCAATCTCTACAGCCTGAAATCTAGATTTATTGTGGGTCACACCAAACCTAGGTGGAAATAGTTAGGTATAGTTGATACCTATGATTTGATTTTTCTCTTACTTTTTTGATTTACAAGATTAATAATAAATAACCTATGTGATTAAATATATGGGCATTTAACAAATGCATTCTAATCCATTTGCAAAGCACCATTCAAGGATTGATTCTATGGTTCTACAATGCTCTCTTTTGTATTTTGAATTGCAAATGCCCTACCACCATTTCTGCACGTCAATGTGAAATTCCTCCAACTGTCCTAAATACAGAAAGGAATAAATTGCATTTTCAGTACCATGGAAATAATTATATTTTCAAGGTCACAATCAATCATCATAAACTCACTACCTTCCTCTTGGGAAAAGAATGATTCAAATCCCTGATGTATTGCTTTTGTCATTCTGAAAAGAATGTGCCCACTGATACAGCAAGTTATGAAACAATCTGCATGATAGAAATTAATTATGCTCTTCAGTCTCTACTTCAATTTATGTTTCACAAAATAATAGCAATGATGATAATACTAGTATATATAATTATTATTTTTGTGTACTTCATTATTTAGGAAATGTCTTTATATTCAGTGTCTTGTTTAGTTCTGATAATAGTTCTCGGAGTCAAGACACTGATGACGATCATTGTTATCTTGTGGATCAGATGGCCTGGGAGGTTTTAGAACATTTTTCAAGGTCATGCAATTAGTAGGTAGAGTTGACAATCAAACCCAGGGTTCTTAAGAAAGGAAAAAACAGATGGCCTTTGTGTATGTTTTTAGAAGTTATATAAATCAAACAAAGCAGATCTTTTTTTCTCACTAATCTGTAAACAGAGCTGACCAAAATACAATAGTTAATTTGACAGATTCTGATTTCAGTGCTCCTAGCTTCTGGACTTATCTGCCCTTTCAAGTACTCCTTCCTCTTTGATGCGGATACTGGCTGTATTTTCTTCTATTTTTGTTATAATAGAATCCTGTAGGGTAAATTTTTCAACCAATCTTCAGTGAGGCACTGAACTCTCTCACCATCTTGATTCCTATTTCACTTAACACCAGTTGTTTCTTTTCACTGATTCTGGTTTTTATTTTAATATTTCTTCATGCTTCCCCTTTCCCTTGAGTCCATTTGAGTCTCTTTGGGAGCCAAAACCCATCTTTTGATGTCCCAGTTGAAGTTGAGATAAAACATCTCCCTGACCTGAGAAACACTGGGATGGAGGATGGAGAAGCCAGGAGGAGCTAGAATGGATCATGAAAAATGGGTACAAATGCACAGATGGTATGGATTTGTTTTCCTGAAATGGGGAGGGGAAAAAAAACGTAGAGAGTCTGAAATAACCCATAAAAACAAAAGGGCCCAGGATGTGGGTAAAACCAGGACCAAAGGACCTCTGGTAGGCTGCAAATGTTCTGAGTCATTGGGTCCATGAACCCAATCTGACTTGAGAACCAAAAGGGGTTCCATTTGTGAGGGAATATGAAATATATACAGTAGTAGTAACTATGCTTAACAGTGCTCTCCTGGGTTAATTGTGATACTCAGAACATTCATCCCTCCTTGAGCAGCTTGCAAATTGGAGAGTGTTTAAGTGAAATCAGTGGGTTAGAGCTCTTTGGACAGAAGTCATTTTGCTCAAACTGATAAAAACTCAAATACAGGGTTTTTTTTGTTTTTGTTTTGTTTTTTTTTTTACTAAGTTAAGGAAAAATGTAAATAAGATGTTTGCTTAAAACATAGCTGAATCTCAAAAAAGAGTGTCAGGGACCTGTTGGTCTCCATCCTTCAGGTTTGCTTTGTTCTGTGTTGGCTTCACTCTCAGGAAGGAAATCCCATATCATGATCATTCTAGATTGATATTCCATTCCACCTAGTAATGCCCATGTAAAAAGAGATTCTCTTTCCTAGTATTTCTGGCAAAAAGCCATGGGATTGAGTGTCATTGACTTGGAGTGGGTCATAATCTACTCATGACTGAAACACTGTGATTGTGAATGGCCAGGTCTAGGATATGTGCCCATACATGTACTGGGGTATAAGGCCAGGTCATGAACTTAAAGTGGGGAGAAGCAATTATACAAAATAAATGTTAGTGCCATTATTAGAAGAAGTGAGACTGGGCTCTGAACAAGCACAAAACAATGCATATGTTCCACAGATAACTAGAGATAAGACTTATTAATTGCTTATTATGTGTTAGCAATTTGGAATTGCTTTACACAAAATAATTCAGTTAGTCTTTACAACAACCATACATGAAAGGAAAACTGTTATTGCTTTTTTTTTTTTTTACAGAGCACAGTGTGGCTGAGAAACTTCTCCCAAGCACACAGGGACTGCCAGAGAGAGTCATCAGGTAAGAACACAAACCTATTATTCAGGGACACACACTCTGTTGGGCAGACAGAAATCAGTCCAGGGATGAGGAGAGAGGCAGATACCTGAAAGCTGACTTGCACAGGAAAAGGGGGGATCTGAGGGAAAATACTCTTTCTGGATAAAATGCAAAGTGAGAATGAACACTTCTTCTCTTGCCCAAAAGGTACTCATATTTGGAGTGGACCAACCACACTGGCCACTGAGTCCACATCCATTAACATGGTTCAGCCCCATCCCACAGCAACCCCCCTCATTCCTTATGCATTGGAGTTTCTTTCTGTTCTTCCACGCAAAGATCCTCTTACTTCCTGTCCATCACATAGACTGTGTGCACCCTCAAGCTTCTTTCCCATCTTTGATGCCCTAGTGAGTCTACCCATTCTTCAGATCTGAGCAGGAATGTCCCTTGTGGGCCCTAAATTAAGTCCCTTTGCTCTAAGTTCCTAGAGCCTCTGGTATTTTCCCATCAAAGCACTAATCATATGTCACTCTAAAAACCTGGTTAATGTTTACCTTTGCAGATACACAATAAGCCCTCTGAGAAGCGTCTTCCAGCATTTGGCTGCAGGATCCTAGGTTTTAGTCCTAAAATTTCACATCCACTCCCTTTCCCTTCTATTTATAATATAATAGTTTCATTAGTGGCTAAACAAATACAAATAATCCCTCTTCCCCCTACACACACACACACACACACACACACACACACACACACACACACACCTCACCTGCTAACAGTGCTTCTCAGTTAAAACAGAGCAGTAGCTTGGGCTCAAGGGCAAGTGGAGCCTTTCACTCTTTCTTCCTGTTTGTTCCCTCAGTTTGGAAGGTGTGACTTGACCACAGCAGTCTTGGCAAAGGTTCTTTTCAACTGCACACAGCAGTCTGGGCTGATTAATACTCAGGCTAAGCAAGTGCTTACGGAAAAAACTGACTAGGGACAAAAATTAACAGAATCAGCAATGTTTTAAGAGCTCTCCACATCTAAAGATCTTAGTCTGGCCTTACCACCAAAGACAGACAAAAGTGATGAAGGCTGACGGACTGAAACTGCCAATCCTTATGGTTCGAGATAATGTTTTGTTCCTGAATATTACCCACATTTTTTCCTGATCAACTTCCTGACTGTGGAAGGTATAGCATGAAGCATAATATTCCCATAGAAAAGTAGATATAATTCTAATTTGTAGCTAGGCAAGGACTAAAAATCCCCTAATACAAAGCTACTATAATGTTGGGAGAATGTGGTGTGATTTGGACGACATGGTGTGAAAGCCCACCTCTAAAGGTCACCAGAAACACACCTCTAGTCAAAAGAATGTTTAGGCTATTTAGCTTGCTACAGAAAGGAATGATTTACCTCAGGGGAACCTAGGCAGGAAGAAGTAATTGGAAGTAGCTTCTTATAGGATTTTTGTTTTCATCATGTTAAGGGTACTGTTTAATGCCCATCACCCATTTTAGCTATGCCCCTACCCACTTCCTCTCTGGTAACCATCAGTTTGTTCTCTAGAGTTAAGAGTCTGTTTCTTGGTTTGTCTCTCTCTCTTTTTAACTTTACTTGTTTGTTTTGTTTCTTAAATTCCACATATGAATGAGATCTTATGGTATTTGTCTTTACCTGACTTATTTTACTTCACATTATACTCTCTAGCTCCAACCATGTTGTCACAAATGGCAAGATTACATTCTTTTTATAGCTGAATAATATTCTATTGTGTGTGTGGATATACATATTGTATATATATATCCACACACACACAGTATATATTTTAAGTTTTATTGATTTATTGATTTATTTATTTATTTTGAAAGAGAGAGCATGCATGAGTGGGAGAGGGGCAAAGAGACAGGGGGAGAGAGAGAATCCCAAGCAGGCTCCACACTTTCATCACAGAGTCCAACACGGGTCTCAGTCTCACAAACTGTGAGATAATGACTTGAACTGAAATCAAGAGTCAGATGCTTAACCTACTGAGCCACCCAGGTGCTCCTACATGTATGTATACATCACATCTTCTTTATCCACCCATCAGTCGATGGACACTTGGGCCGCTTCCACAGTTTGTCTATTGTGGACTCGGGTATTTTTGTGTATTTCCTTATTTATAAAATGTCTTTCTATTCAGTGTCTGTTCAGTTCTGATAATTGTCCTTTTATAGGATAAGAATAATAGAGGGTTCTAAACAGGGCTTAGAGAAGCAGGGGCCAGTTGGAATTCAGATATTATCAAAAAGTGAATGCTATTTAATGACTGGGTATAATAATAAATCTGAACTAGGAGGCAGGCAGAACAAAGTGGAGTTAGAATTGCCATACTAAAGAAGGAGCAGTCACTCAAAGAAGGCAGTGCATATCAGACGAGGATGGTTAGTCACTTTTGTGGTCATAAGGAGTCTTGTCTATAGCTTATCCAAACTTGGTCAGAGTGGCTATAGTGTTTGCCTTGCTTGGCCATTAGTTATGTTCTACTTGGAACATTGCACTCTGGTGTTAACCACCTTCTCAGTGGTTCAGGTTGGAATAACTAAGTGAAGTTCCTTCCTTGTGATCTATAATCTTGTTCTCTCTCCCCTCTCAGACCTCAGGATGCAATCTCACCGTTGTCATGCGATAAGAACACACCCCGCTCACCAGTACCAGAGGGAATGGAATAAGATGGAGCCAGCCCAGGAAAAGCATCACTCTTTGACAGACTACTAAGCCCTGAGTATGTCTCAAGAAAAAGAAGAGGGGAGATGTGGCACTTCCTTCCATACAGAAATGAATCTAGTCCTCTCACTGATCTCCGACCACAAAGAAGAAGAGTGGAAGAAACCTCACTGTTCTACTACTGCCTTCGAGACACAGGAATCCAGCCCACTTATCTAGTGTGTCCCAGGAAATGTCTCGGATTCCTAATCACAGTTCAGTTATACTACTTCCCTTAGGAAGAGTTGGTAAGAGAGTAGAGACAAATCCAGCTTAGGAATGGCAAAAAGCATCTTGCAAGGACACTCGAAGGCAGAAGAGTATCATATTTAAGGACTTGATACTGGGCTTTAGAGCCAGAAAACATAGTATCAATTTCTAATCCCACCATACCATTAGTTTTCATGTCATAGAAGGCAAGTACTAAGACTGTTCTGAAAATCTGTTCAGTAAGGTTGTTGTTAGAATTAAATGAAAAATATATATATATATATATTTATATATACACATAATAATATATAATATAATATAACATAACAACATATAATATAATATATAATATATAATATATAATTTATAAATATATATTTTGTACAGTCTCTGGAACATATTGTGTACACAGTAGCCATCGGGAGAGTTATGGAAGAAACCACTAGGTCATGATAGTCCAGAAAAAGCAAGCCAATGCTGGCATAAAAAAAGAGATTTCTTAATGGTGACAGTGTGAGAAAAACTGGGAATTAGAGATGAAAAGATGGCCCTTGTCCTTATGAAGTTCTCAGGCATTATTGAAATTGATATTTAATGTTGACAATGTAACATTTACATTCCTATTTATAATATAAATGTAGATGTTTTAGGAAGTGTCTGAGGTCTATAACACAGTCAGGAGGTGTGGTGTATTGACAAAGCTGGCCCTGGAAAATAGCACTGGACAAGGTCTCTGAATTTCTGTTCCTCCATATTCAGAATAAGAAATTTGGGGAAAATGGATAAGGAAGTGTTTTCTGGATTCAAGAGCAGATGTTTTATCATCTGCATAAGAAATGGCATTAGGAGAAATTTTTTTGCTAGCAATTTTAGAAGAAAAAGGTCCATTCTTGCTGCACTGAAGTGTATTTGGGTCTTGGCTTAGGCAGGGGAGATTGCATCAATTGACCCCTGGATACCTTTGCCAAATTTGAAGTCATAATAGAAACTACATTATCGGAAATTCATTTTGCCATACATCTCAAAACAAATCATCTTCAGGGGTCAGTGATTCTGATTTTGCTCAGAAATGTCATCAGTATACACTCTTGCCCTTTGTTTTCCCAAGGTTTTTACTTGTTTCTCTAAGTAAAAGATAACACTTTGATGGCCAAAGTAGAATGATCCCTTGCATAGCAGTCTTTTTTTTTACTTTTGGTAACATCTGGTAGGGAGCCAGTACAGCAGTTTGCACTTGTTAGTAACAAGGTTACAAACCCACAGAGACACAAGTGCAATCCTCCCTGGGAGAATAATTGTGTGGAATGGATTTGGTCAAGCAACTTAATCTCTCAGGCATAGGCTTCCTAAAAAATAAAGGAAGATGGATTAGGAATATTTTGGATAGGTTTGGATGTTCTTGATACACAAGGCATTTTCATTAGTTAGAAAAAGGCATTTAATTTAATGACATAAAGGTCAAGTATTTTGGTACACTATGTTATCAACAATTCATCTGGATAAAGGATATCTGCAAGTTTCTGGCTACACACTATTGTTGGTAAATTGAAATCAATAGAGCATTTAAATGTTATTGATTTCTTTTCAGATTTAAGGGCCACCTGTATATAAAATATATTGAAACTGAGTTTAAAATGTATAATCTTACATTGTTTAATGACATTCAGAATGGGGGCTGATTTAAAGATTTTTTTTGAGAGGGAAAAATGCCATAAATCTTATACTTTATCTCTTTGTCATGTTACATATTTAATTCTTAAATTATGAAAATAATATTAACAATAGCTAACATTTACCAAGCACCTACTTTATAGCAGAAGCTGTGCCAATATTCTCTTTAATTTCACAGTAACCTTACAACGTAGGTATGGTATTGTTAGCTCCCGTATATGTATCAGGTGCCTGGTACATGGTGGAGTCAGATGTAGCACATCTAAAAGTGTTCATGATGACGTAATTCTCCATAATTTGAGGAGGCAGAAAAACGCAAGGGGGAGTATGGTGGGTTGTCTTGAAAGATCTTCCTCCTCCCCACTGATGAGTCAAGTGCCCCATATTGATACATGCTCTTGTTAGTTCCCTTCCCTGAAATCCGGACTGGCACTGATATCAGCCCATGATTGAAAGAATGTAAGGGAAGTGTGACTGAATGACTTTTGAGGCTAGCTTAGGAGAATCCTTACAGCGTCTTTCAGGGTATGTTTGGGATGTTCCTCTGAAGGAATGTTCTTTAGCCTGATCACTCTTTCTCGCTGACCAGTCTGGCCCATAGCAGGTCCAATGTCATGTTTGTACTGAGATAATAATAACCTAGATGGATGTCTATGCAGATGATTATGAGGAGAACTCAAACAAATTGAAGAATCCTAGGCTGCAGTTCCCTTATTTCTTTCCTTTCTTGAATTGAAACGTTAGGAATGCCCTTTGCCAGGCCTTGGTGATATAGGGATAAAGGAGACAAGGCTCCCACCACAAGATGCTCATCAGAAAAAGACACAGATCCATTTAGAACAGACGTGGGGAAGATTCCAAGAAAACTTTCCAGGTAGATAGTGCAGCAGGTGTGGGAACCCCTGACTAAGAGAGTTTGTGGCCCTTGGTGGAAAGTGGAAAGTGTGTGCCCAGCTCTGGAGCTTAGCACGGGATAAGGCTAGGAGGCAAGCAGGAACAGGACTAGGTTCCTTCTATGAAAAAGGAGGGGGAAAAAACCCCAACAACATAGAGAAATGTAAGACTGTATTTTATAGGGCAGATTTTGATAAAGTCCAGAAACTTACTATGTTTGAAGAGCCCACACATTTTTCTCAATCCTAAAAAACTAAGGTTAATTTTCTCTGAGTCAGAAAACTGTTGACTATTAATCCTTTGCCAGTGGTTCTGATAAGGAAACAGAAAGCAGAATTAAATTCAATCAAATTTTTAAAACTATTCACAGTACTATATCGGGCACTGTGCAAAAGCAAGAGCAAATCAGCACAATCCTTACCTTCTTGGAGCTTGGAAATCAAAATAAAGGAAATACTATGAAGCAATGGGGGAGATCTGGAGAAGCTATATAAGGAGAATTCCCTCATCTGGGACCATCTCTAAAATAACATTAACTGAAACTTATTTAGAGCTTAGCACTTCTATAAGATGCTCCGACTATTAACTTGTTTAATTTTCACAATATATGTGTAATTTGGGTATTATTGTATAATGTGTTATCTGTGCCTCTTTTAAAGACAAGGAAACTAAGGTATAAGAAAATTAAGTAACTTAATGTTTCACAGCTTATAACTAACTGGTGGGACCTGAACTGAAAGCCAGGCAATTCAGTTTGAATATTTTCTCTTAATTGTAGCGTGATAATAGGTCGTGTTGTTTCTGGTCAAATTGTAAATTTCCTACTGTGGGTTTCTCCAGTGCCCCCACAAGAAATGATAGGGGCTTAGTGTGAGGCTCAGGAATCACATTCTTTTAAGCTTTATTTATTTATTTTGAGAGAAAGAGAGAGAGAGTTAGAGAGAAAGGAAATGAGAATCCCAACCAGGCTGGGCACTGTCAGCACAGAGCCTGACAGGGGCTCCAACTCACAACTGTTGGATCATGACCTGAGCCCAAATCAAGAGTCACACGCTCAACCGACTGAGCTACCCAGGCGCTCCAGGAATCACAATTTACACAAGCACTCTGAGAGACCATGAAGGGTACTGTCCCCAGACCATACCTGAAGAAACACCCCCCCTAAAACATAGAGTCACCACATGTGGGAATGCAAAGTCATTGTGATGGGTTTTAGGGACACTAACTGGTATTGCAAGGAGCATCATATAGACACAAACACAGGGCAACTGGAGTCCTGCAAAGCCTCCTGGCTGCCTCCCTACTCTCCATGAGGCATTTACATATATATATATATACCTACATTAACTTCCAGAAGGCCAAGGAATGAATAAATACTTGGCCAGCCACTTCAGGGAGGAAGTTCCTTGGTCCTTCTCTATGTCAATTACAAAGAATGAACTATGGCCAATTCTTGTCTATCCCAGCCTGCTGGTTAAAATCTTCTAAATTAACTTCACTCTATTAAAATCCTAGTTTTATTTTTAGTCATATACTTCCAATTCCAAAACTAGTCATTTGAAAAGCACAAAATGAGACATCTCAACTATGCAATATTACAAGTGTTCTCTTAAAAGTAATTCAAAAGCATGGGTTTCAAACAGAAAGCGATTAGGCTGTTGCAGACATTTTCACAAAAAGCAACTCCCATATGCATTATTTTCTATAAACATTTCACAAAAGGGTGTGTGTGTGTGTGTGTGTGTGTGTATATATATATGTGTATATATATATATACATATATATATGTATATATTAATTAGAGTGACATTTCATTTGACACCTGTAGTAACTCTTTCCATGATGGCATCTTCCTTTTGATCTTGTCAGTCTGTAGACTGTATAATTTGCTGTGCGGCAAAGCAAATGCTGCCTCATAATTGACTCCTGGAGATTGGTGGTGGTGCATACAGATGACTTTTCTAAACAAAATATCGTATCAACTTCCCTTAGGCAAAGGATCTGAATCTTACTCCTATATAATACTTTGGTTTCTACTTTGAATCCCACCTATAAAAACTGACGCCCAGATGTAGGCAGTGAGTGACTCAGGGTAAAATAGGTAGGAAGGATAGGAGGTATTTCTAGAAGGCTGTAAACACACCCTCAAGATCATATGAAAACCTCATTCCAGAAAGTCTGAGTTTAGTTATAATGTAATGGACTTGCCTCTTTCTGTCTTCCTTTCTTTCCTCCTTTTTTCCTCCAATCTTCTCCTTCCCTGTCTTTCTTTCCTGTTCTTTGAGCTCCCACTGGATGTATTAATTTTCACTCGATTTCATCACTATGAAATAGGGAAGGCAAGCTACTGTTGATTGTGTACTATGTTCAGGAATTTAACATTCAGATTAAAATGCAACATTATAGGGACACCTGGGTGGCTCAGTCAGTTAAACGACTGATTCTTGATTTTGGCTCAGGTCATAATCTCATGGTTCTATGTGAGCTCAAGCCCTGTGTTGGGCTCCATGCTGTCAGCTTGGAGCCTGCTTAGGATTCTCTCTCTCTCTTTCGGCCCCTCCCCTGCTTGATCTCGATCTCTCTTTCTCTCTCAAAATAAATAAATAAACATTACAAAAATAAAATGCAACATTATACTCATATAATGTTTCTCCCTTCCTTCCTTTCCTTCCCTCCCCTCCCCTCTTCCCTCCTCTCCTCTCCTCACTTCTGCTTTCCTGTGGGTCACTTACAGGTCTTGGAGTTCTCCTCCCAGAAACTCCTTCAATTTACCTTCAAATTTAGAAGTAGAGTTTTCTACCTCAATGGAAAAAAATCATAAAATCGAACCTAACCTGGCCAATTTGGATTTCATACGTATTTCTTTTGAAAACAAACACAATATCACCGGATAGTTTTTTATCAGCTAGACTTGGGTCACTAGCATCTCCTTGGAAGCAGGAAATGAAACTCCCCACCCACTGCCGAGCTATATTATTCAACAAATATCCAACAAATATGTATTAGACACCTATCATATGCTGGGCACATATCACATGTTGGAGGTACTTTAGTGTCTGCAGTTATGACACTTCTATTATAATAAACAGAAAACAGGGTATCATCAAATTCTCAAACTAAATCTAAATACTATTACCTGAAGAAAGGGAAATAGATGCTGGCCAGGCAAAGACACACACACACACACACACACACACACACACACACACACCAATGGTCACCACAAGATGGGAGCTGCATTCTTACGAAGAGTGGTATAATGTTATAGTAGAAAGGAATTACGCACAGTTCAGCCTATCTTATGGATAGAACAACTGAGTCCCAGAAAGGGTAATTAATTCAACAAGTAATTAAGAACACTAACGTTTTTGGTATCATACTTTTAACCAAGGGTTTCTCATCCCAAATGAATGTGGTGTTTTTCTTTGGTTTCCTCAGTCAATACTTTAACATCTGACATCCACTTGCTAACACACGTGGTAAAGGATAATGCACTTGGTGTAGGGAAGACACTAGGTTGGGGTCAAATTTTTCCCATTTCTTGGAAGCAAGGTAAATTTTAGTCCTTTCTTGCCTGTACTACAGTTAAGAATTTCTAAGAACCCATCCCCCCCCAAAAAAAATCCTTTGGAAAGATCCTGTGGGTTCTATCCATTCTCTGAAATTTACAGGGATTTGAATAGGTCTTGAACTAAAAATTATCATCATCTTCATCATCAACCAATTCCCTGTTCTGTATTTTCACTCAAACCAAAATCCAGCAAAATCCTCCCTTTAAATGCCCCTTTACCTGAATTTTCCTCTACTAGGTTCATTTTTAAGGAGAAAATTCCAAACACAGCCTTCTTATTATCCCAACCACTAATCCCTCCTATTTCTCATGTACTTCCTGTTTAATGATTGTTTGCCTAATAAAACTACATAGGGAAACTATTCCAAACTGTTAACTCTCATTTTTCACCCTAGAGAAATCCTCCTATATACTTTAATGATAACAGCCATTTCCCTTATCCATGCTTATTGTAGAGATCCCACTATTTTCTGTACCTCAGACCTTCATTATTCTAAACTCTATTACAATTTCTATAATAAGTTCTCATGCATGTAAAAGTTTGCTAACTTAATAGACCTACACTAAATTTCAAGAGGGAATAATCTCCAGACCCTGACCCATCTCCCCAAGAATGTTCCAGGGGAAACCTACCTTGGAGGTTCAGTGTGTTTCAGTAATGGCAACAACATACAACAGGGTCTCCAAAGGCATCTGTTACTTCTTTTAACAGGAGCCCTGGTATCCTCTTTGGCCAAACTCAAGGCCATCAAGTGGCCATTTGTCTTGTGGACAAAGGATATCATAAGATAGGTGAAATACCAGGCTCCTTAGCATGCTTTCTGAACTTGCCTCTGTTTACCTACTATCTACTTCTGTCATTCCCCGACCAAAGCTTTATATTTAGTAGCATGGATCTGCTGCTATTTCCCTGCATATACCAAAGCTTTAAAATGCCCTCAAGTTTTCCCATTTGTTGATCCTTTTGTCTATTACTCCCTTCCCTATTTACCTGCCTTGTGTTTTTTATTATTTAATAACTCAGCTGGGGTGCTTGGGTGGCTCAGTCGGTTAAACATCTGACTCTTAGTTGCAGCTCAGGTCATGATCTCATGGTTCATAAGATTAAGCCCCATGTCAGGCTTTGTGCTGATGGTACAGAGCCTGCTTGGGATTCTCTCTCTCCTTTCTCTCTACCCCTCCTCCACTCATGCACACTCTCTCTCTATCTCTCTCTCTCAAAATAAACATAAAAAAATAAAAAATAAACATAAAAACTCAAGTTACATATTGGTACATGTTGGCAACTCTAAGAAGACTTACTTGATGATACCTCATCTTCAGACGTATAGGGTGATTAAAAATAATTTAATACATTCAAAAACTTATTATTATTCCATTGTGTATAAACAACAGTTAAATAAGGTAGAGGGTAATTTGTATCTCAAAGAAAAATTCAGTTCCTGATGACTTTCAGGTGACTTTTGCAAAATCATTGTGCAACAGATTATTACATTTGTTTAAAAGTCTCTCCAGTATGCAATTGGTTCTATGAAACTAGTGCAACCTTATTTCCGAAGACAGACAACCGTGGTATAAAAAGGAAACTCAGGGGCACCTGGCTGGCTCAGTCGGTAGAGCATATGACTCTTGATCTTAGGGTTGTGAGTTCAAGCCTATGTTGGGTATAGAGATTACTTAAAAAAAAAAGGAAAACCATAGGCCAATATCACTTATTATAATAAATGCAAGAATCTAAATCAAACATTTTCAAACAAAATTCAATAGTGTTAAAAGTTACAATTAAAAAAAGATAATTTATCATAGGAATAGAAGGGTGGTTTAATATACAAAATGTATATTTCATCTATCTAGTTATATATTAGGAGAGAAAGTAATTTCATGAAACTTAGCATTATTTGTAATAAAATCTCTCACCAAACTAGGACTATAATGGAACTCCCTTAATCTTACGAAGGTATATGCACTCCACCGCTCCCACAAAAAAATTTAGAAGCCTCTTTCCAACCCCCTCTCCCAGCATCACGAACAAGACAAGTGTGTCACCACCACTGCAACCACTTAACATTATCCTCAAGACATAGATAGAAAGATATAGATAGATAGATAGATAGATAGATAGATAGATAATAGATAGATCAATAGACAGAGAAGAAAACAAAGCACTTATTATCTGTAGAAGATATAACTGTTCACATTTTTAAAAATAACTTTAAAACCTATAAATAAGCCAAAATAGACAGCAATATAATAAAAAAATAATATATACAATAGCAACAAAAATTAAAGTACCTAGGAATAAACAAAATATGCACAATATATTTATGGGAAAATTATGACTTTGATGACTAACATAAAAGAACATCAAAATAAATTGAATGGTACAGCATATGAATGGATGGGAAAGTTCAATATCATACAGGTGCTATCTATTTCCAAACTGATCACTAGGTTCAATGCAATTCTGATGAAAACTTCATTGTTCTTTCTTCAGGAATTTAATTGGCTGACCCTTGAATACATGTGAAAGAGATAAAGGCCAAAAAAGTTAGCGGAAACAGAATAAAAGCATGTGTAAACATGTTATTCCAAATATTAATATTATTATGAAGCTACATTACATAAAGAATGGGTGGTATTGGTACAGAGTTGGACAAATTGAACAAATTTATTCTGTTTGGAATAAAACATGTTCCAAAAACAAAATCACTAATATATGGAAATTTGTTATACATGAGCTGACACTGAAGACCACAGAGAAAAGGAGAGCCTATTCAATTTATGTTGACGTGTTTATTATTTAGAAAAATAAATATAGATAGATCCCTACTATTATGCCATATATGACAGATTCAAATGGGTAACAACTAAAATGAGAAAGAAACTTAAAAAGTATAGAAGACTATCTTTATAACTAAATTTTTCCTAAAACTTGTTCAGCATAAAAGTAAATACTGGTAAATTCAATTATATTAAAATTTAAAACTTCAGTTCATCAAAAGACAATATTAAGAAATCTGTAATGCATATAACTGCACAGATTTGTATCTGGAGGATATAATGAATTCTGAAAACTAAAGCTTTAAGGTAAGAATAATTCTCATCTGGTACTACAAGAAATGCAAAGTGGTACAACCACTTTGGAAAACAATCTAGAATATGTCATAAAATTGATCATACATATATCCTATAATCTGGCAGTTCCATTCAGCTATACAGTTAAAGTCAGCCCTAGAGGAGCACTTGCTTATGGAACAAGGATACATGTCGAGGATGGTCCCAGAAGTATTTGTAATAGTAGACATATCAAGTTAGAAGGTAAGTTAATGGGCTTCTGTTCTATTGATATGTGCCTTGCCTTATGTTTGTGTTGCATATTTTCTACTGAACTATTAAATACTGCATAATTTAAAACATTACAACATTTTAAAAATTCATGACATGCAAGGGGCATAAATAATATTCTAAGAAAATTCAGAAGAGAACATCGTTATCTTAAGATTATTTTAAGATTGTGAGAGCAAAGACATTCTTGTGTGTGGCAGCATTTTAACAGGCCCTGAAGGATGTATTATTCATTATTTATACCTTGCCCTGTTTTTCAAAAGATTTTAAATTGCTTATAAAAATGTTATGAAACAAAATTAAAAAGTAACAAGGTGCAAAAACCAAGATTTAGGGAAAATAATGAGTAAAAAACAAAAAGGGAACAAGAAAGGCATAACATTAGCAGATTGGAATTCATAGCATTCAGTTAATTATTTTTAGGAGGTGGGATGTCAATTTGTCTCTAGCTGAATGAAAACAAAAATATTATCAGTTATTGTATCACCAGTTAATAAGTCCATTAAAAGAGAATGGCAGGGATTTTTGGTTCTTTGCTTGTTGGTTTGTGTTTTGTTTTTTATTGGCACTATCTTCCTAAAAGGAGATGCTATGAAATATGGCAACAAAGGCCATTTTGAGCAAAAGAACAAAATTAAGATACCAATATAAAACTAACTAAATACACAAATAAGTAAACAGATGATGTAAACAGGAGTCAAACAGGAATTCTACCTGCCTTTGCTATAGATGCTTGATGATGATTAATATGTTTCCAAGGACAGACTGGGGTCAGAGAGACGGAGAGTAACACTCAGCGGTACTCAAAGTGTTGACCCTGGACCAGAAGTTAGCAGCACATCCAGGGAATTTGTAATAAATACAAATTCTTGGCAACACTCCAGACCTACTGAACTGGAAATCCCAGGTATCAGCCCAGAAATCAGTGTTTTTAACTCCAGGCAGTTCTGATGTATTCTGATGATTGAGAACTCCAAGGCTAAGGAGTTTGGATTATAAGCTGTATGTAATAAAGGACCACTGACATTATTGGCATCCAATCTCAAACCCCTTTGGGTTCCTGTGCTCCTGTATCCCAGGGTCCAGGATAATTTCTGTCATTCAGATATGGCACTATGAGCCAAAGAATATACTCCTAGCTTCTAGTGCTTTTCAATCTTGTAAGAAAATTTTAAAGCAGGATTTCTCAGGCTTAATAACTTTGACATTTGGGGCTGGGCAATTCTTTGCTCTGAGGGGGTTTCCTGTGCATTTTAGGATGCTTAACAGCATTCCCATAGGGTGTTTAATAGCATCCCTGGCCTCTCTACCCACAAAATGCCAGTAACATCACTTCCCTAATGTCAGTCAGTCAAAAATACCTCCAGATACTTCCAAATGGTTTCTGGGGGACAAACCTGCTCCAGTTGAGAACAACTGTACTGAAGTATTCCCAAATTAAAATGAATAGCCTGGGTGTCATTCAACCCCTGAGACTGCTCTTACCTTTATCCTTGGTTCTACCAGCATTGTATCAAGGATCAGATTGGATGAGAAATTTTTCTGAAGGGCTGCATATGCCAACTCAGAGTATATCCAAATTAAGCTGATAATGAAAATGATATGATAGTCATGCAAATAAAACTATAATAATTTAGCTAAAAGAACTTGAAATGGTCTTCCTCCAGAAAGAGAACCCAGAAATATAGGAAGTTAATTCCAGGGCCTTTCAAAGATAACAGACTTCCCATTAAAGCCAATGCTAGCCCAGAAGAATTAATTTTAAAAAGATTTTGGATGACGAAAGTCTTTAAATTTGAATATACAATTATCTTGGGAATTTATTAAACATTCATATTCCTGGGCTTTATTCTCAATTATGTTGATTTAGCAGGCCTGGCTGGGGCCCAGGAAATAGCATTTTAATAAGCTCTCCAGGTATTTTTGATGCAGGTGTGGGCTGGAACTACACTTTGGGAAATACTGCTTTTAAAAATGAATAAAGGGAAGTTGAGTTACTTTGCTAACAAAGACACACTTCCTTTTCAAATACAGGTTTTAGTCTGGACTATTCACTGTCACCTTTTATCAAAAGGAGCAGACAAATGGGTATTGGTGAAAATAAGTGAAACAGCCCTGATATAAAACAGTAGGCACTGATGGGTGCCATGGCTAATTAGAATACGACAGTAGCTACTAAGCTACAGGTGATCATTGCTCATCAAAACTGATGTTCATGAGCACCAGATCTCCTGATATCTAGACATAAGCTGGACATCTCTGATTTTTATGGCAGTTTTTCTGATCTTAAAAAGATAATTATCAGTAATTCGACTTCTGTTTAGGATCTTAATTTTTCAGACCAGATTTGGACCACAAACCGCAGGTGGTGACATCTGTCATAAAGGAACCAGTCCATCCAAGGACTAGTGGAATGAAAGTCAGAGTGGCAGGATCCATGTCTAAGCTGAAGGTTTCTTTGAATTGCATCTCTACTATACACAAAATCCTCACTGTTGTGTGTTTGTGTGTGTGTGTGTGTGTGTGTGTGTGTGTGTGTGTGAGCACTGTAGCCCAAACTTCCAGTATGTAAAGCTGTCTATACTTGTACAGCCAATGTGTTGGCTTGGAAAGAAGAAAGGGAAAAGATGCCAAGGGGAAGGCAGACATTTCTAGCCCTGCCTCTTGATGGTTCCAGTGGAGATGGCCACCATTGCATGCACTAGATATATCCATCTGAGTTCCCTTTGGAGATGAACTGTCCAAGAGGCTAGATAAAGCCAGAACTGGAAGATGAGCAGAAAGACACAGCACTGGGAGCTCACCAGAGTGTCACTCAGTCTAAACCACCTGCCTACATACAGAAATATGCTTTGCAAAAGGAAGGTGAGAGGTCAGAGCCTAATTAAAGGTAATAATAATAGTTATCCAGTTAGTTAGAGAGCTAGCCCCTAGACAGACATAAACACACATGTACACACTTGCAAATTAGATATCTGGTGACACACAATTGGTAAATCTTGAAGCTGGAAATTAGGACCTATGTCTGTCTGTCTACAAAATTCATGCTTATAATTTTCACATAGGGTTTCCATTCATAAATGATTTAAACAGAAAACTATGCAAATACCAAGTGCACAGTTTTGAATCATACCTGCCCTTAGATGAACATTCAAGGTACTACATGAAGTTAAAAGGAATGTTCTTAAAGCAGCACTCAGTCTTGATGTAATGCAGTTGTCTAATTCTAAAACTCAACTTGTTTTATGACAAACATAAACCTAATGATAGCTTTTAAAAAAAATTTTGGCATGAAAGAAACACTACCTTATAGGGGAAATATAAAGTCCTAAAAGTCTCTCTCTCTCTCTCTCTCTCTCTCTCTCTCTCTCTCTCTCTCTCTATATATATATATATATATATATATATATATATATATATACGTATATATCTTAAAATGAAGAAAATTCAGTAGTTCTCTTTCTTTCCAGAATGTCTAGAGCTCTATAAAACCCTTAACATTGCTGCAGCCTGTAAGGAAGAAATACACAGAAATTTCTAGACAGCATATTCACAGAATTGGAAAACTTGGGTTATTCTAGCATCTTCACAAGTTTCTGAAATAACAAAGAAATACAGAAATAGCTTCAGAAAAGGAATACTAATGAGTAAGACTACACCCTCAAGACTGAACTTTTTGAATTTGCATACAGAAAGCTTAAAAACTTTCTGAATTTAATACAAGATTATTGACACAAGAAAGTGCTCAGTACATGAGCCTCTGAGATACGGATTTACATGGAGCCCAGAATTAGGACCAAAAGAATTAGGACCAAGATACTTTGTAAGAATTGTGTGCTAATTAACCCTCTCTCCCCCAATTTAATACCAGTGTTTCACAGTGGAACTGCTATTAACACTTAGTACAGGGAAATTCTTCTTTGCAGAAACTGTTCCAAGCACTATAAACAATGACAGTAATTCCTCATCCCCTAACTAAATGTTAACACCTCCAGGCAAGAAAAATGTCCTTGACCATTAAATGCTCCCTAGCAATGCAGAACCATCCCCTAGTTGAGAACCATTAATTATGCCTGTATTCTGTTAAGTAAACGTGTGGCGGAATCTTTGTTTAAATAACTATAGTATTTATTCCATGATATTTCCCCAAACAATCCTGTTTGAGCTAATAACATCTAAAAGAAAGAACCACTTCACATTTAATTAAGAGCAATATTTGGGTCCCTTCAATCCTCCAGTATTTATTAGTCATAATTCCAGAGGATACTGGAATTATCCTCTGCCATTATCTACTGCCACATGTGAGTGGACAGGCTCCACCTGCATCCTCCCATCTTGAGAATGGTCCTGCTGAGAGCCACCATTTGTTTGGTTATTACCCTCACTAAAAGTCATCTTTACTGTCTTTATCTAATTCCAGGGGTTAAAAAGAGAAGTCCCAACATTTCAATTCCATTCTAAATCCATTAAAATCACAATGCAAGTTCAGCAAAATTATATTTATACCAATTATAGTTCTGACACTATACTAAGTGTTGGATATAAAATGGTGGATAACCACGACATGGTGTGAATCTTGAGAAACTCATATTCTAGTAGAAGATAAACAAATAATTAGTATAGAATATGATTAATGCTAAATGAGTGCATAGTATAATAGTACAATCCTGAAGCAACACAGAGTGGAAAGTGAATACCCTTATCACAGATACAGAAGGCATTTTAGCAGATACTCAAATCCTGAGCTCCTAATGGTAAATAGGCATTCATTACATGAATGTTTTTTCTAAGCATTGTGATTAGCCTATGGAATGATAAAAGGCCTTTAACCAAAATAGCTAATGGAATATAAAAATTTATAATATTTCTATAAAGAAGAGCAGAGAGTGGTAGGAAAGTAGCCTAAAGATAGAATTA
This sequence comes from Panthera leo, assembly GCF_018350215.1. NCBI lineage: Eukaryota > Metazoa > Chordata > Mammalia > Carnivora > Felidae > Panthera > Panthera leo. The sequence goes on from NC_056682.1 coordinate 190,000,578, forward strand.
GATTCAGTTCATTTAGGACCTAATGCATGTAAGATGACAGTTACATCCAATTGCTTAAAACCCTCAAATGGGTCTCCATTATTACAGAACACTACTCAGCAATTAAAAAGAAAAGATGGGCACCACCAGGGATGAAAAATCAAAATAATTACGCTGAGTGAAAGAAGTCAGACAAAACAATAGTATATGTAGTACTATTCCATTTATCTAAAACTCTGAGACATGCAAATTAGTCTATAGTGAAAGCAGATCAGCAGTTGCCTGGGGATGGAGATGAGGGCAGTAGTGATGGGGAGAGAGAGAGATTACAAAGGGATACGCAGGCCTTTGAATGTGATAGATATGTTCACTTTCTTGATTGTGAGGATGGTTTCATGGGGGTATTTCTATGCCAAAAGTTATAAAATTACACATGTTAAATGTGTCATTTACTGTATGGCAACTATACCTTAATAAACTTGACAAAAAACTAAGCAGGCAAAAAAAAAAAGTGTTCTAACAGAAGACCATGGAGGAGGGGAAGGAAAAAAAAAAGGGAGCCAAACTATAATAGACTCTTAAAAACAGAATAAACTGAGGGTTGATGGGGGGTGGGAGAGAGGGGAGGGTGGGTGATGGGCATTGAGGAGGGCACCTGTTGGGAGGAGCACTGGGTGTTGTATGGAAATCAATTTGGCAATAAATTTCATAGTTTTTAAAAAAGTGTTCTGCGTTGCATTTGACTGCCTAAAAGCTATCAGAATACACATAGAACCCCAAATAGTTTCTCATTGCAGTGGTGTTACAACTGGGTGAATGGGGGCCCTGGGAGAAAGGGGACTTTTCTTCACATATTTCTCAATTCAGTTAATCAAATATTGTGATGTACATTCTCCATACCAAACACTCATGCTGACATTGAAAACACATTACTAAACAATACAGGAAAATCACTATCATTGAGAAGAATATGGTGTGATCATATGTACCATATCATTTAATTTAAAATATTAAATATAAAAAAGTTAATTTTTTTTTGTAAAATGCTGATTTCTAAAATCACTGTCTTTGCATTCATACATATGTATATGTAATATGTGTGTGTGTGTTGGGGGGTTATTCATTTTATTTCTCCTTCCTATAATTATTTTCCTGGACTCTTTTTCACCTTTTATTTTATTTCATTTTTATTTATTTTAATTTACATCCAAGTCAGCTAGCATATAGTGCAACAGTTAATTCAGGAGTAGATTCCTTAATGCCCCTTACCCATTTAGCCTATTCCCCCTCCCACAACCCCTCCACTAACCCTCTGTTTGTTCTCCATATTTAAGAGTCTCTTATGTTTGGTCTCCTCCCTGTTTTTATATTATTTTTGCTTCCCTTCCCTTGTGTTCATCTGTTCTATGTCATAAACTCCTCATATGAGTAAAGTCATAAGATATTTGTCTTTCTGTGACTGACTAATTTTGCTTAGCATAATACTGTCTAGTTCCATTCACATAGTTGCAAATAGCAAGATTTCATTCTTTTTGATTGCTAATACTCCATTGTGTGTGTGTGTATATATATACATGTATGTACATATATATAATATATTATATAATATTATAATACTCCATATAATACTCCATATAATACTCCATATAGTATAATACTCCAATACTCCACATATAATACTCCATATATAATACTCCATTATAATACTCCATATACTCCATATATAATACTCCATATATAATACTCCAATACTCCATATATGTACATATATATAATATAAAATATTATATAATATTATAATACTCTCTCTCTCTCTCTCTCTCTCTCTCTCTCTCTATATATATATATATATATATATAATGTCCATTGATGGACATTTGGGCTCTTTCCATACTTTGGCTATTGTTGATAGTGCTGCTATAAACATTGGGGTACATGTGTCCCTTCAAAACAGCATACTTGTATCCCTTGGATAAATACCTAGTAGTGTAATTGCTGGGTTGTAGGGTAGTTCTATTTTTAGTTTTTTGAGGAACCTCCATACTGTTTTCCAGAGCGGCTACACCACTTTGCACTCCCATCAGCAGAGCAAAAGAGATCCTCTTTCTCCATATCCTTGCCAACATCTGTTGTTGCCTGAGTTGTTCATGTTAGCCATTCTGAGGTGTGAGGTGGTATCTCATTGTGGTTTTGATTTGTATTTACCTGATGATGAGTGATGTTGAACATGTTTTCATGTGTGGGTTGGCCATCTGGATGTCTTCTTTGGAGAAGTGTCTATTCATGTCTTTTGCCCATTTCTTCACTGGATTATTTGTTTTTTGGGTGTTAAGTTTGGTAAGTTCTTTATAGATTATGGATACTAACCCTTTATCTGATATTTCATTTGCAAATATCTTCTCACATTCTGTCGGTTGCCTTTTAGTTTTGCTGATTGTTTCCTTCACTGTTCAGAAGCTTTTTATTTTGATGAGGTCCCAATAGTTCATTTTTGCTTTTCTTTTCCTTGCCTCTGGAGATGTGTTGAGTAAGAAGTTGCTGCGACCAAGATCAAAGAGGTTTTTGTCTGCTTTCTCCTCCAGGATTCTCATGACTTCCTGTCTTACGTTTAGGTCTTTCATCCATTTTGAGTTTATTTTTGTGTATGGTGTAAGAAAGTGGTCCAGGTTCATTCTTCTGCATGTTGCTGTCCAGTTTTCCCAGCACCACTTGCTGAAGAGACTGTCTTTATTCCATTGGATATGCTTTCCTGCTTTGTCAAAGATTAGTTGGCCATATATTTGTGGGTCCAATTCTGGGTTCTCTATTCTCTTCCATTGATCTGAGTGTCTACTTTTGTGCCAGGACCATAGTGTCTTGATGATTACAGCTTTCTAACAAATCTTGAAGTCTGGGATTGTGATGCCTCCTACTTTGGTTTTCTTTTTCAAGATTGCTTTGGCTATTCAGTGTCTTTTCTGGTTCCATACAAATTTGGGGATGGTTTGTTTTTGCTCTGTGAAGAATGCCGGTGTTATTTTGATAGGGATTGCACTGAATATGTAGATTGCCTTGGGTAGTATTGACATTTTAACAATATCTGTTCATCCTATCCAGTAGCATGGAATATTTTTCCATTTTTTTGTGTCTTCTTCAATTTCTTTCATAAGCTTTCTATAGCTTTCAGTGTATATATTTTTCACCTCTTTGGTTAGATTTATTCCTAGGTATTTTATGGTTTTTGGTGCAATTGTAAATGGGATCAACCCCTTGATTTCTCTTTTTGTTGCTTCATTGTTGGTGTATAGGAATGCAAGTGATTTCTGTGCATTGATTTTATATACTGCAACTTGCTGAATTCATGACTCAGTTCTAGCAGTTTTTTGGTGGAATCTTTTGGGTTTAAATACAGAGTATCATGTCATCTGTGAAGAGTGAAAATTTGATCTCCTCCTGGCCAATCTGGATGCTTTTTATTTCTTTGTGTTGTCTGATTGCTGAAGTTAAGACTTCCAATACTATATTGAGTAACAGAGGTGAGAGTAGACATCCCTGTCTTGTTCCTGACCTTAGGGGGAAAGCTCTCAGTTTTTCCGCTTTGAGGATGATATTAGTGTTGGGTCATTCATATATGGCTTTTATGGTCTTGAGGTATGCTCCTCCTATCCCTACTTTCTTGAGGGTTTTTATCAAGAAAGGATGCTGTATTTTGTCAAATGCTTTCTCTGCATCTATTGAGAGGATCATGTGGTTCTTGTCCTTTCTTTTATTGATGTGATGAATCACATGGATTGTTTTGCAGATATTGAACCAGCCCTGCATCCCAGGTATAAATTCCACTTGGTCGTGGTGAATATTTTCTTTAATGTATTTTTGGATCCAGTTGGTTAATATCTTGAGGATTTTTGCATCCATGTTCATCAGGGAAATTGGTCTATTGTTCTCCTTTTTAGTGGAGCCTTTGTCTGGTTTTGGAATCAAGGTTAATTCTGGCTTCATAGAAAGAGTTTGGAAATTTTCCTTCCATTTCTATTTTTTGGAACAGCTTCAAGAGAATAGGTGTTAACTCTTCCTTAAATGTTTGGTAGAATTCCCCTGGAAAGCCATCTGGCCCCAAACTTGGTTTTGGGGAGATTTTTGATTACTAATTCGATTTCTTTACTGGTTATGAGTGTGTTGCAATTTTCTATTTCTTCCTGTTTCAGTTTTGGTAGTTTATATGTTTCTAGGAATGTGTCCATTTCTTCCAGATTACCCATTTTATTGGCATATAATTGCTCATAATATTCTCTTATTATTGTTTGTATTTATGCTGTGTTGGTTGTGATCTCTCCTCTTTCAGTCTTGATTTTATTTATTTGGGTCCTTTCTTTTTTCTTTTTGATCAAACTGGCTAGTGGTTTATCAATTTTGTTAATTCTTTCAAAGAACCAGCTTCTGGTTTCATTGATCTGTTCTACTGTTTTTTTTGGTTTCAATAGCATTAATTTCTGCTCTAATCTTTCTTATTTCTTGTCTTCTGCTGGTTTTGGGTTTTATTTGCTGTTCTTTCTCCAGCTCTTTGGGGTGTAAGTTTAGGTTGTGTGTCCGAGACCTTTCTTCCTTCTTTAGGAAGGCCTGGATTGCTATATACTTTCCTCTTATGACCACCTTTGCTTTGTCCCAGAGGTTTTTGGGGCTGTGGTGTTATCATTTTCACTGGCTTCCATGTACTTTTTAATTTCCTCTTTAACTTCTTGGTTAGCCCATTCATTCTTTAGTAGGGTGTTCTTTAGCCTCCAAATATTTGTTACCTTTCCAAATTTTTTCTTGTGGTTGATTTTCAGTTTCATAGCATTGTGGTCTAAAAATATGTATGGTATAATCTTGATCTTTTTGTACTTGCTGAGAGTTTATTTGCGTCCCCGTATGTGGTGTATTCTGGAGAACATTCTATGTGCACTGGAGAAGAATGTCTATTCCACTGCTTTAGGATGAAATGTTCTGAATATATCTATTAAGTCCATCTGGTCCAGTGTGTCATTCAAAGTCATTGATTCCTTGTTGATTTTCTGATAAGATGATCTGTCCATTGTCATAAGTGGGTGCTGAAGTCCCCTACTATAATGGTATTACTATCAATGAGTTTCTTCATGTTTATGATTAATTGGTTTATATCTTTGGTTGCTTTCACATTTGGACCATAAATGTTTACAATTGTTAGGTCTTCTTGGTGGATAGACTCCTAAATTATGATATAATACCCTTCTTCATCTCTTGACACAGTGTTTATTTTAAAGTCTAGATTGTCTATAAGTATGGCTACTCTGGCTTTGTTTTGTTGACTGTTAGCATAATAGACGTTTCCCCATCCCCTTACTTTCAATCTGAAGGTGTCTTTAGGTCTAGAATTGGTCTCTTGTAAACAGCATGAAGATGTATTTGTTTTCTTAGCCATTTTGTTATCCTATGTCTTTTGTTTGGAGCATTTAGTCCATTGACATTAAGAGTGAGTACTGAAAGATATGAATTTACTGCCATTATGTTGCTTATAGATTGGAGTTTCTGGTGGTATTCTCTGGTCCGTTCTAGTCTTTGTTGCTTTTGGTATTATTTATTTATTTATTCATTCATTCATTCATCTTTTCTCCCCTCAGAGAGTCCCCCTTAAAATTTCTTGCAGGGTTGTTTTTTTTTTTTTATTTTTTTTTAAATATATGAACTTAATTGTCAAAATGGTTTCCATACAACACCCAGTGCTCATCCCAAAAGGTGCCCTCCTCAATACCCATCACCCACCCTCCCCTCCCTCCCACCCCCCATCAACCCCCAGTTTGTTCTCAGTTTTTTTTATTTTAAATTTTTTTTTAACGTTTATTTATTTTTGAGACAGGGAGAGACGAAGCATGAACAGGGGAGAGTCAGAGAGAGGGAGACACAGAATATGAAGTAGGCTCCAGGCTCTGAGCTGTCAGCACAGAGCCCGACGCGGGGCTAGAACTCACGGACTGCAAGATCATGACCTGAGCCGAAGTCGGCCGCCTAACAGACTGAGCCACCCAGGCACCCCTGTTCTCAGTTTGTAAGAGTCTCTTATGCTTTGGCTCTCTCCCACTATAACCTCTTTATTTTTTTTTCCTTCCCCTCCTCCATGGGTTTCTGTTAAGTTTCTCAGGATTCACATAAGTGTGAAAACATATGGTATCTGTCTTTCTCTGTATGGCTTATTTCACTTAGCATCACATTCTCCAGTTCCATCCACGTTGCTACAAAGGATCATATTTCGTTCTTTCTCATTGCCATGTAGTACTCCATTGTGTATATAAACCACAATTTCTTTATCCATTCATCAGTTGATGGACATTTAGGCTCTTTCCATAATTTGGCTATTGTTGAGAGTGCTGCTATAAACATTGGGGTACAAGTGCTCCTATGCATCAGTACTCCTCTTTCCCTTGGATAAATTCCTAGCAGTGCTATTGCTGGGTCACAGGGTAGGTCTATTTTTAATTTTCTGAGGAACCTCCACACTGTTCCCAGAGTGGCTGCACCAATTTGCATTCCCACTAACAGTGCAAGAGGGTTCCCGTTTCTCCACATCCTCTCCAGCATCTATGGTCTCCTGATTTGTTCATTTTGGCCACTCTGACTGGCGTGAGGTGATATCTGAGTGTGGTTTTGATTTGTATTTCCCTGATGAGGAGCGAGGTTGAGCATCTTTTCATGTGCCTGTTGGCCATCCGGATGTCTTCTTTAGAGAAGTGTCTATTCATGTTTTCTGCCCATTTCTTCACTGGGTTATTTGTTTTTCGGGTGTGGAGTTTGGTGAGCTCTTTATAGATTTTGGATACTAGCCCTTTGTCCTATATGTCATTTGTAAATATCTTTACCCATTCTGTTGGTTGCCTTTTAGTTTTGTTGGTTGTTTCCTTTGCTGTGCAGAAGCTTTTTATCTTCATAAGGTCCCAGTAATTCATTTTTGCTTTTAATTCCCTTGCCTTTGGGGATGTGTCGAGTAAGAGATTGCTACGGCTGAGGTCAGAGAGGTCTTTTCCTGCTTTCTCCTCCAGGGTTTTGATGGTTTCCTGTCTCACATTCAGGTCCTTTATCCATTTTGAGTTTATTTTTGTGAATGGTGTGAGAAACTGGTCTAGTTTCAACCTTCTGCATGTTGCTGTCCAGTTCTCCCAGCACCATTTGTTAAAGAGACTGTCTTTTTTCCATTGGATGTTCTTTCCTGCTTTGTCAAAGATTAGTTGGCCATACTAACTTTGTGGGTCTAGTTCTGGGGTTTCTATTCTATTCCATTGGTCTATGTGTCTGCTTTTGTGCCAATACCATGCTGTATTGATGATGACAGTTTTGTAGTAGAGGCTAAAGTCTGGGATTGTGATGCCTCCTGCTTTGGTCTTCTTCTTCAAAATTACTTTGGCTATTCGGGGCCTTTTGTGTTTCCATATGAATTTTAGGATTGCTTATTCTAGTTTCCAGAAGAATGCTGGTGCAATTTTGATTGGGATTGCATTGAATGTGTAGATAGCTTTGGGTAGTATTGACATTTTGACAATATTTATTCTTCCAATCCATGAGCAGGGAATGTCTTTCCATTTCTTTATATCTTCTTCAATTACCTTCATAAGCTTTCTATAGTTTTCAGCATACATCTTTTACATCTTTGGTTAGATTTATTCCTAGGTATTTTATGCTTCTTGGTGCAATTGTGAATGGGATCAGTTTCTTTATTTGTCTTACTGTTGCTTCATTGTTAGTGTATAAGAATGCAACTGATTTCTGTACATTGATTTTGTATCCTTCAACTCTGCTGAATTCATGTATCAGTTCTAGCAGACTTTTGGTGGAGTCTATAGGATTTTCCATGTATAGTATCATGTCATCTGCAAAAAGCGAAAGCTTGACTTCATCTTTGCCAATTTTGATGCCTTTGATTTCCTTTTGTTGTCTGAATGCTGATGCTAGAACTTCCAACACTATGTTAAACAACAGCGGTGAGAGTGGGCATCCCTGTCGTGTTCCTGATCTCAGGGAAAAAGCTCTCAGTTTTTCCCCATTGAGGATGATGTTAGCTGTGGGCTTTTCATAAATGGCTTTTATGATGTTTAAGTATGTTCCTTCTATCCCGACTTTCTCAAGGGCTTTTATTAAGAAAGGGTGCTGGATTTTGTCAAAGGCCTTTTCTGCATCGATTGACAGGATCATATGGTTCTTATCTTTTCTTTTATTAATGTGATGTATCACGTTGATTGATTTGCGAATGTTGAACCAGCCCTGCATCCCAGGAATGAATCCCACTTGATCATGGTGAATAATTCTTTTTATATGCTGTTGAATTCGATTTGCTAGTATCTTATTGAGAATTCTTGCATCCATATTCATCAGGGATATTGGCCTGTAGTTTTCTTTTTTTACTGGGTCTCTGTCTGGTTTAGGAATCAAAGTAATACTGGCTTCATAGAATGAGTCTTGAAATTTTCCTTCCCTGTCTATTTCTTGGAATAGCTTGAGAAGGATAGGTATTATTTCTGCTTTAAACGTCTGGTAGAACTCCCCTGGGAAGCCATCTGGTCCTGGACTCTTATTTGTTGGGAGATTTTTGATAACCGATTCAATTTCTTCACTGGTTATGGGTCTGTTCAAGCTTTCTATTTCCTCCTGATTGAGTTTTGGAAGAGTGTGGGTGTTTAGGAATTTGTCCATTTCTTCCAGGTTGTCCAATTTGATGGCATATAATTTTTCATAGTATTCCCTGATAATTGTTTGTATCTCTGAGGGATTGGTTGTAATAATTCCATTTTCATTCATGATTTTATCTATTTGGGTCATGTCCCTTTTCTTTTTGAGAAGCCTGACTAGAGGTTTGTCAATTTTGTTTATTTTTTCAAAAAACCAACTCTTGGTTTTGTTGATCTGCTCTACAGTTTTTTTAGATTCTATATTGTTTATTTCTGCTCTGATCTTTATTATTTCTCTTCTTCTGCTGGGTTTAGGCTGCCTTTGCTGTTCTGCTTCTATTTCCTTTAGGTGTGCTGTTAGATTTTGTATTTGGGATTTTTCTTGTTTCTTGAGATAGGCCTGGATTGCAATGTATTTTCCTCTCAGGACTGCCTTCGCTGCGTCCCAAAGCGTTTGGATTGTTGTATTTTCATTTTCGTTTGTTTCCATATATTTTTAAATTACTTCTCTAATTGCCTGGTTGACCCACTCATTCTTTAGTAGGGTGTTCTTTAACCTCCATGCTTTTGGAGGTTTTCCAGACTTTTTCCTGTGGTTGATTTCAAGCTTCATAGCATTGTGGTCTGAAAGTATGCATGGTATAATTTCAATTCTTGTATACTTATGAAGGGCTGTTTTGTGACCCAGGATATGATCTATCTTGGAGAATGTTCCATGTGCACTTGAGAAGAAGTATATTCTGTTGCTTTGGGATGCAGAGTTCTAAATATATCTGTCAAGTCCATCTGATCCAATGTATCATTCAGGGCCCTTGTTTCTTTATTGACCGTGTGTCTAGATGATCTATCCATTTCTGTAAGTGGAGTGTTAAAGTCCCCTGCAATTACCACATTCTTATCAATAAGGTTGCTTATAGTAATTGTTTTATATATTTGGGGGCTTCTGTATTCGGCGCATAGACATTTATAATTGTTAGCTCTTCCTGATGGATAGACCCTGTAATTATTATATAATGCCCTTCTTCTTCTCTTGTTACAGCCTTTAATTTAAAGTCTAGTTTGGCTGATATAAGTATGGCTACTCCAGCTTTCTTTTGGCTTCCAGAAGCATGATAAATAGTTCTCCATCCCCTCACTCTCAATCTAAAGGTGTCCTCAGGTCTAAAATGAGTCTCTTGTAGACAGCAAATACATGGGTCTTGTTTTTTTATCCATTCTGATACCCTATGTCTTTTGGTTGGCGCATTTAATCCATTTACATTCAGTGTTATTATACAAAGATACGGGTTTAGAGTCATGGTGATGTCTTTATGTTTTATGCTTGTAGTGATGTCTCTGGTACTTTGTCTCACAGGCTCCCCCTTAGGATCTCTTGTAGGGCTGGTTTAGTGGTGACGAATTCCTTCAGTTTTTGTTTGTTTGGGAAGACCTTTATCTCTCCTATTCTAAATGACAGACTTGCTGGATAAAGGATTCTTGGCTGCATATTTTTTTCTGTTCATCACATTGAAGATCTCCTGCCAATCCTTTCTGGCCTGCCAAGTTTCAAAAGAGAGATCAGTCACGAGTCTTATAGGTCTCCCTTTATATGTGAGGGCACGTTTATCCCTTGCTGCTTTCAGAATTTTCTCTTTATCCTTGTATTTTGCCAGTTTCACTATGATGTGTCGTGCAGAAGATCGATTCAAGTTACGTCTGAAGGGTGTTCTCTGTGCCTCTTGGACTTCAATGCCCTTTTCCTTCCCCAGTTCAGGGAAGTTCTCAGCTATTATTTCTTCAAGTACCCCTTCAGCACCCTTCCCTCTCTCTTCCTCCTCTGGGATACCAATTATGCGTATATTATTTCTTTTCAGTGTATCACTTAGTTCTCTAATTTTCCCCTCATACTCCTGGATTCTTTCATCTCTCTTTTTCTCAGCTTCCTCTTTTTCCATAATTTTATCTTCTAGTTCACCTATTTTCTCCTCTGCGTCTTCAATCCGAGCCATGGACGTTTCCATTTTATTTTGCATCTCGTTTAAAGCGTTTTTCAGCTCCTCCTGACTGTTCCTTAGTCCCTTGATCTCTGTAGCAAGAGATTCTCTGCTGTCCTCTATACTGTTTTCAAGCCCAGAGATTAATTGTATGACTATTATTCTAAATTCACTTTCTGTTATATTATTTAAATCCTTTTTGATCAGTTCATTAGCTGTTGTTATTTCCTGGAGATTCTTATGAGGAGAATTCTTCCGTTTGGTCATTTTGGATAGTCCCTGGAGTGGTGCGGACCTGCAGGACACTTCCCCTGTGCTGTGGTGTATAACTGGAGTTGGTGGGCAGGGCCGCAGTCAGACCTGATGTCTGCTCCCAACCCACCGCTGGGGCCACAGTCAGACTGGTGTGTGCCCTCTCTTCCCCTCTCCTAGGGGCGGGATTCACTATGGGGTGGCGTGGCCCGTCTGAGCTACTTGCACACTGCCAGGCTTGTGGTGCTGGGAATCTGGTGTATTAGCTGGGGTGGGTAGGCAAGGTGCATGGGGGCAGGAGGGGCAGGCTTAGCTCGCTTCTCCTTAGGTGATCGACTTCAGGAGGGGCCCTGTGGCAGCGGGAGGGAGTCAGACCCGCTGCTGGAGGGGTGGCTCCGCAGAAGCACAGCGTTGGGTGTTTGCGCAGAGCGAGCAAGTTCCCTGGCAGGAACTGGTTCCCTTTGGGATTTTGGCCGGGGGTTGGGCGAGGGAGATGGCGCTGGCTAGCGCCTTTGTTCCCCACCAAACTGAGCTCTGTCATCCCAGGGCTCAGCAACTCTCCCCCCTTTGTCCTCCAGCCTTCCCGCTTTCTGAGCAGAGCTGTTAACTTATGACCTCCCAGATGCTAAGTCTCGCTTGCTGTTGGAACACACTCCGTCTGGCCCCTCTGCTTTTGCAAGCCAGACTCGGGGCTCTGCTTGGCCTGCGGGCCGCCCCTCCACCCTGTCTCCCTCCCGCCAGTCCGTGGAGCGCACACCGCCTCTCTGCCCTTCCTATCCTCTTCCGTGGGCCTCTCGTCTGCGCTTGGTTCCGGAGACTCCGTTCTGCTAATCCTCTGGCGGTTTTCTGGGTTATTTAGGCAGGTGTAGGTGGAATCTAAGTGATCAGCAGGAGGTGCAGTGAGCCCAGCGTCCTCCTGTGCCGCCATCTTCCTAGTACCTCCGCAGGGCTGGTTTAGTAGTCATGAATGCCTTTAATTTTTGTCTGGGAAACTTTTAATTTCTCCTATTTTGAGTGACAGCCTTGTTGTATAAAGAATTCTTGGCTGCGTATTTTTTCAGTTCAGCACATTGAGTATAGCCTGCCATTCCTTTCTGGACTGCCAAGTTTCTGTGGATAAGTGTGCTGGAAACCTGATCTGTCTTCACTTATAGGTTAAGGACTTTTCCTTTGCTGCTTTCATGATTCCTTCCTTGCTGGAGTATTTTGTGAATTTGACTATGATATGCCTTGTTGATAGTTGGTTTTGTTGAATCTAATGGGAGTCCTCTGTGCTTCCTGTATTTTGATGCCTTATCCCAGGTTAGGAAAGTTTTCTGCTATGATTTGCCCACATGGCCCTTCTACCCCATTTCTCTCTCTTCCTTTTCTGGGACCCCTATGATTCTGATGTTTTTCCTTTTTAATGAGTCACTGATTTCTTTAATTCTTAAATCGTGCTCTTTTGCCTTAGTCTCCCTCTTTTTTTCTGTTTCATTATTCTCCATAAGTTTGTTCTCTATATCACTGATTCGCTGCTCTGCCTCATCCATCCTTGTCGCTGTGCATCCATTATAGATAGCATCTCAGTTATAGCCTTTTTTATTTCATCCTGACTAGCTTTTACTTCTTTTATCTCTGCAGAGAGGGATTCTAATCTATTTTTGACTCCAGCTAGTATTCTTATTATCGTGATTCTAAATTCTGGTTCAGACATCTTGCTTGTATCTGTGTTGGTTAAGTCCCTGGCTGTTGTTTCTTCCTGCTCTTTCTTTTGGAGAGAATTCCTTCATTTTGTCATTTTGAAGGAAGAAAAGGAATTAATGAGATTAAAAAAAATTAAAATTAAAGATAAAATTTAATAAGATTAAAATTAAAAAATTAAAAACAACACAAACACACACACACACACACACACACACGCACACACACACAAATCAAATAAATGATGCTAGATCCTAGGTGTGTTTTGGTCTGGGTGTTGAAAGGGGCTTGACTGATTACAGAAAAAAGGGAAAAAAAGGAATCTGTTTGAAAATTTGTAAAGATGAATACACTGAAACAGAATAAAATGAAATGATGGAAGTAAAATAGAATTTGTAAAATTTACAGAACAGTAAAAAATATAGTTGAAAAAATTTTAAAAAATATTTTTAATAAAAATTCAAAATAAAAATAGATTTTTTTCTCTTTCTGTTTTCAAAAAAAGAAAAGAAAAAGAGAGAAATAAAAAAGAAAATTGAATAGATGCACCAGGAAACAAACTGAAATACGATTGAAATTACATCCTTTTCCCCTAACATTCAAACTATGAAGCACTTTATAGCTCATAAACTATGCAGGTGGAGCGACTTCTATTCCTGGAGGGTGAAGTTGGCCCAGTTGGTCAGGGCTTAGTGTAATGGCTCCATTATCCACTAGATGGCGCTGCTTAGCTTACTGGGGTGGATTGTTGGGGCACTTGTCAGTGTGTATGCACATGCACGGGAGTAGTAAAAATGGCATCACTCAGCTACCCAGTCTCTAGTAACAGAATTCTATTCTCCTCAATCAGCAATCTTGCACCCGTCCTTTGTCTCTGGCTTCCATCCACTCCCCGCTTTTACACTGTCCGTGACCAAGCCCCAGGCAGCAACTCTCTCCTGAGTTTTATCTCAGGTGTGGCTGTTTTTCCCAACCCCTTACTTCTGAGAGACTGTGGCTTTGACCTGTTCTGCCCCTCTGCAAGAGGGTCTCACTGAGCAATGACCTGGTGCCAGCCACACCCAGGAACATTCATGGAACCGTGTTGCTGCCAATGCCCAGAGACTGTGGCTGGGTGCCAGCCTGCCCCAGAAAATGTTCATGCAATCATGTAGCGGCAGCGTTTCAGGGATTATGGAAAATCACAACACACATCTGGCATCAGGCCTCACCCTTAATGACCTTGTTCCAGCACCAGCATCTTATTCACCTTTTAAACTTCTACTTTTTTCTAAAGGCAGATCTAAAGTGCTCCTTCATTTGCGAGGTTTTTCCTAATCTCAATTGTACACTGGGCACCCCTTTGTGTATGTCCTCACAAAGATTCAACCATACTTCAATCATATAACATATTAATCTTCTTTCACTTATTTACTGGCATGAGTGTCTCCACTACAGTATCATCTTTATGAAAGCCATTGTCTGTATATTCTGAGCAATTATTAATGTGCACAACATATGAGTATATACTTATTGAAAGAATTGATGTGATGCTTCTCAGTCTTATCTTAGTTCATATGTTCTAAGGCAGGAATGGAAAAGAGATACAATCTGCTGTGGCAAATTCAGTCTACCAGTGTTAGTAGGCCTCTACTGACAAAAGTCCTAGTGTCATTTCTGAATTCTACACAGAGGGTCTTGTTTGTTTAGAAACACCTGTCATGGGTTTAGTAGGGGGATATGAGGATATAAGCACCACATGCTTGCAATTTCTAGAATTAGAAGTATGTAATTAAAACATTATACAAAACAGTACTTTAAACCAGTTTTCTGTCCAAAATGGAGTGCTACCATTTTTTCCTAGAATGCATATCCTTTTTTTCCTATTTGCCATTTTGGGTGCTAAAATTGAGATGCCCTTCATCTTCTCACATACCCTTAATTAGATGAGAAAAAAAAACAGTGACAGATATTTGGCTCTATAAAAAATTAATATTAAATTGTGGGTGATTGAGAGATGATGAGAAAGAAAAGGGGGATGGTGGTTAAAGATGACTTGGTAGAAGTGGACAAAGTGTGAGAATCTCCTTGACAGGGAAGGTTCAATGATGTATATGTGCTATGGCAAACCCACCCTGTGTGACTGGTGTTTCTAAATGTCAAGGGATTTCAACCAAAATCTGAACCAGATCAGAAAAAAAAGAATGGCTACAAGATGTAGACACCAATAGGTTATAGAGTTAAGTGTAAGCGTGAGGACCATGGAGCTTAAAGTGTTTATAAAAATGTAAACATGGAGCTTCTGGGTGGCTCAGTTAGTTAAGCACCTGATTCTTGATTTTTGCTCAGGTCATGATCTCACAGTTCTTGAATATGAGGCCCGCGTCAGGCTCTGTGCTGGTGGTGCAGAGCCTGCTTGGGATTCTCCCTCACTCTATGTCCCTCCCCTTCTCTCATGATCTCTCTCTCTCTCTCTCTCTCAAAATAAATAAACTTTAAAAAAATGTAAACATTACACAAATCTTGAGGAGGCAATTAATATCTTATGAAATATGATAGGAGAGTAAAGATTTTATGAAAATATCAAAGTACAGGACTGTCTGGATTACAAAGATCATAATATGATCATACCCTTCTTCACAGATTATAATAGATCTTTGATTATTATTTTATTCAATTCTTATGACTATTCTCGAAGATCAGCAGGTCAGGAATCATTATCTTTTTGGAATGATCTGAACCTTCCAGAAGTTAAAAACCTAGAACCAGTGAGTCAGGGAAGGAGAATGATCCAACATTTCCTCCCCCTTTCTATTCAAGGTCTCTCCTCCTCTTCCTCCTTTCCTTTCTTCCTCTCTCCCTTCTTCCCTCCCTCTGCCCTTTTCTCTCTTTCTCTCTCCTTCTCTCTTTCTTTCATAGATTGAGCATATGTGAACCTTCATTTAACACTTAAAAGCTTGTACATTGGGGTTTATGGTTTGAAATATAGGCAACAAACATACACAGCTATAGATGAAGCTATAGGAAATAGTGAAGTTGAAGGATCACTATAATAATGAAGTTGAAGGTGACTTACTTTTTGAAATAAACATGTAATATGAACTTATATATTGCCATTGACTTTTCCCCAGGAATTAAATGCAAAAGATTCTGATCATGTAGATCTGGCATATTTGGCCTTAATCATTTCAACTTTTACTAAAATGTGACTTCTTGGGGTTTTGTATGTATGTACCAGTATACTACATGTGTATAATATACTGCATATATATGTATGTATACATGCACACACACACACACACACACACACACACACACACACAAATAATTTTAGACCAAAACCAAGGAATTCTCTCTTTATGTCTGTGGTTGTTTGACTGGGTTAGGAAATTGCATTTGTAAAAGGCCTTCTGGCCAGAAACGATGTTATGCTCTGAAAAAGAAACTTCTTTCTTCTTTGATGAAGACATTTTTTTTTTTCTTTTCATGGGAACTAAACCATTCTCCAATTCCCCTGGTGGGATATGAATTAATATAGTAGAACAGAGTTTACTCTCAACAGCTGCGACTTGCACCTGTGGTGTATTTTTTAATCCTTTTTCACTGCAGTATGATAGAGAAAAAAGCAGGGGGAAAGGCTTTATGGGACCTTCCAACTGAGATGCTTAATGCATTATTAGGAACAGAAATTCTCAGTGGGATTTACCCATTCCTATTAGGAATTAGGCTTAGAGAATCAAATATGAAAAGTATATAACATTTCCCCAACCTGAGCTGAGATTGGCAGTGGGATCCACACCCGTCATTTTCTGGGTTTTCTCCAATCTGTCATATCAGGGTTCCCCAGATAATTTCATCTCCTGCCTTCTTTGATCCATAGCCTATAGTGCAGAGGTATTTATAGCTCCACACTGGCATTATGTGAGCATCACTGGCCAAGACAGAGCACACAATCAGCTTTGCTGTATGCTTGTTCCACATCATTAAGCATTAATGAAGTGATCTCTAATTGTTTCTCATTCCTGGACTCCAGGCTTTTTATTGCTCAGTACTCCTGTATAGCTTTCCTTAGAAGTCAAGTTAACCCTCCCAACTGTCGAGATGGCAGGCTGATGCTTCCCTATGGAGGCAATATCATTAACCTGCTATGAGTTGGAAGGCAAAGGAAGGGGGAAGGATGTTCTTAATCATGGGTATCTAAAAAACATCCTCAGTGCAGCTTTCAGCTGCCAATTCTTTCACCTCTGAATCCCATGTGTTGCCATCCACTTTCAGCTTCGTGTGAAGATCTCCGCCAACTATTAAAACTATCTTAGCATCATTCATTGCTATATGGAGAATTTTTCAGCAATGGATGTGCATAAATGTGTACAATTTCTGGGGAAATGTCTCTAGGAAATAATGTCTATTAAGAGAAAGTTGTTTAGAAACTACAATTATAATGAAAGCAGTCAATTTACACCATCACACACACATAAGGATTTTTCATATGCTTTGTGTGCATATTTTGAAAAAAAATGCTTTAGATGCATCTCAGCAAAACAAATCCTTCCCATCAGAAATAGAAATAATGGTCAACTTATACGTGTGTTTTGAGAGAAGAGGAAAGTTTTATTGCTGACTGTTGAAAAAGAAAAGTGAAAGGAGCAAATGCTAATAAAGACTCTCACCACACTTGACAATTTAATAAGTGGAGATTATGAGAATATTATTATCTTAGCAGAGTATTGCATTTCACCCAGAATCTCCCCATAAAGCCCATGTGGCAAATCTAGCTTAGAATTCAGTGCTAACTTTCAAACTGGACAAATATGACCTGAAATCTCCGAACACAGCAAACAGTTCCTGTTGACCAAGTAGTAAAATAAAATTCAGGAAGGGGGAGTGGTGAGTTTGTGAAATTCAACAACCTCAGGAGTTATTAGACAGAAGACTGTTCATTTTTAACGAGGACTGTAGGGTATTTAGGGTACACAAATGAATGTGGTTCTGATTTAAAATATCAGCCACATATTGCATACAAATATTTAAAGGAAGGCCAAGTTGTAGTAAACTTTCTATGCGGTCAGGTTACATCAAAATGCATTCTAAAGGGTTTGATTAATATGACTGCACTGAATCAGAAAAGGAATCGATACTAATTATTTTCCACTTATTTTGAAATATTAGTGTCCCATATTGAAGCCAAAAGTACCTAAAGAACATATGCTCCTTTAGGTATCCATTCTCATCATTTTGCATCTCTGAGTTTCTGTCTTCCCTTCAGGACCTCCCATAAAAGTGTCAGCCAGCCATATTTTTGCTTAAGCAGATGCATGTGCCTCTTTGACTCAGTTTTCGGCCCTTGTGGCTCCAGGGGTTCAGTGCTTATGGCATTCCCTACAAGAACACGTGTCGGTGGCTGAGATTTCTGCATGCCTGTCACTTCTTTTTGGATTGTACTGCACAGTTGAGTGGGTCTGTCCTTTGAGTGACTGCAGGGACAGGGGCTGGGAGACAGTCAGAAATCAGAGTGACAACTTAGCTCAAACAGATCCTCTTATCACGTCCACTTCAGAGGACAAGTGCCTGCAGCTGTATTTCCACCACATCTGTGGGCTTAAAAGTACATATTTACTTAAAGCCATAGGATTTTCAAATCTGAATAGGAGCTTAGGGCCCCCCTTATTTTTTTTACAGTTGAAGAAAGTGGCACCTACAGAAATGAAGGGGCACTTTTTCCTGGTGAATGTCAGGACTTGGACTTGAACTTGTGCCTACTGATGCTTGGTACCCCTAGAAACAAGGCTCTTTTTATATTCCCTTAAGATTACATTATTATACCATTGGGCCAGGGCTGTGAGGGACTTGGGTACATCTGTGGTGTGAGTAGAGTTTTCCTCTCTTTTTTGATATAGTCTTCCTACCTCTCACACCACTGAAACTGCCTTACAAATATGAGCAGTTGATTTATTTAGAAAGAAAACTTTAAATGAAAATATAGTTTACTAGTCTAACTCCATTATCCTTTCTGGGAAAGCCATTCAAAGTCTATATCCTGCTTATATTTAATCTCTCAGTGTATGTGGTTAATATAGGATCTCTCAGTATATCTATAAAAAAGGCACTCAATCAATGTATTTCATTTGAATTAATTGTTTCCTTGAATTATTTGGGGATGTGTGTACAAAGGGAAAAGTGGGCTGTCAATTAAACAGATGAGACTGTCCACATCAACAGAATTCAAGTGTATTCATAGTATGGAATAATTCCTCCCATGAAGAAGGTTATGTATACAGTAGACAAGTACTTCCAGCTGTACTATCTTAGCTATCCACCAATTTACCCTTCCCTGGCCTAGGCAGTATAAAAAGAAAGGTGTTAAGAGGGTGTTAACAATAGGGCTGGAAGGAAGGTTCAATCCATTCCAGATGTGGTAGTTGACACCTTGTCTTAACTTTGTTCTCAGTCTAACACCTCATATATCATTGACAATGGGCCAATCAGGAAACACACCCAAAGATTGAGGTATCATGATTAGGTGCTAATAATTAGGGCTGGAATTCCTTTGACTGAAACAAACATTTTGGTAGTCTGTTTCTCAGAGTTTCACACTAGATCTTTTTTACCTGACTTTGCAATTATACTTTTTAAACCCAATTTTGCAATTACATTCCTTTTATTCTATTGCTCACTCTATTTAGAAAACATGAGTGTGCTTTGTTTTCCTTTTTTCTACCCTATTTGGAAACCACAGGATATGATATTCTGAGCTGTATTGCAGAACCTAATTTATCACTAGGTATGGGTTTAATGCTGCCTTTTTGAAAAACAAGAGGGTAAAAAAGGCAAGTAAGTTTTTAGTTTTATTTTGAAAAGTATTTTAACCTGAAAGACTTCTTGAAAGAGCTTCAGAAACCACCAGGGACCACCCTTTAAGAACCACTGAATTAAAAGATATTCTCATTAAACTGATTAATCTCCAAGAGTTTGGAGCATGAATAGAAATAGAAAAGGAAATAGAAATAGAAATAGAAATAGAAATAGAAATAGAAATAGAAATAGAAATAGAAATAGAAATAGAAATAGAAATAGAAATAGAAATAGAAATACAAATACAAATACAAATACAAATACAAATACAAATAGCTTCTATCCTTCTCAGGGATAGAAGCTGAGATTTGAAAATGGGTAACATACTGAAAAGGGTGGAGGACATTTCTTATACTGAGAAGAGAAAGACTGAATCAATGGAAGGAAGAAAGCATTTGACTAATGTAGAATAGGTTGTTCTAGAAGACCCAAGCTTCTTCAGGTGTGGCAATGTTACAGCACTTCAATGAGAGAATAGCCTAAGACAGGTACAGATGCTTGAGGTTACATTTCAGTTATACACACATTTACTTACAGATAGTAAATGTCCAAAATCTATGACAAAACTATTGTTCTCCAAAACTCACCTCCAGTGTATCTGAGAGGAGCAAGAGTGCACCAGACCATTTAACAAATCAAGATCCCTATCAAAAGAGAAATTAATGAAATCACTTACCTTAGTTAGATGGAGGAACCCTAAACTGAGGTGAGGTTGTAGCTCTACAATCCGATATTCATTTTAGACCTCACTGAGAAGCTGACATTTAAGCAAAGACAACACATGAGGAATGCAACTACGCAGCTAGCTGAGTGAAGAAGAGCCACTGCAAATGTCCCAGAGTCAGGAAAATGCCGGAAATGTTTTAAAAAACTAGGAGGAAACCAGTATGTCTAAACCAGAGTGGCAGTGGAAAAGAAGTTTAGAGAGTAACAAGATGTCAAATTGTGTAGGGTTTTGTAGAATTTCAGCTTTTACTCTAAGTGAAATGGGGAGCCATTGCAGGGTTTTGAGCAGAGAACTAACACAATCTGATTTATATTTAGAAATAACTACTCTTGACGATTCAGAAATAACAGTGAAGGGAGGGGACAAAGAAGGAAGCAAAGAGAAAAGTGAAGGGCTACTGTTGAGTCCCCAAGGTGATCTCTCCCCAAGTTCCTTCCTTCCCTGTATTAGGCACTGCAATATGCTCCTCTTCAAACTTCACAGGGGGAAACTCGTTCATCCCCCTCCTTTCGAAGCTGGGGAGTGCTTAGTGACTTACCCGAATAATAAAATGAGATGGAAGTAGCAGAAGGACCTCATAAAAAGTTTCAAACAATTTCTTTTTAAGTTCACTCTTGAGAAATTCCAACTAACAACCTAGCCGCCATGCTCTGAGAAACCCAAGCTACATGGAAAATCCATATGCAGATGGTCCAGTTGACAAGTCCACCTGAGCTTCAGTAAACAGCAGTATCAATAGCCAGCCAAGTGAGTAAACCATCCTGGACATCTAGTCTCATGTATCATCTGACTATAAATGCATGAAAAACCTCAAGTAAGAACCATTCAGTGGAGACTTCTCAAACCCAAACATAATGGAGAAAAATTAAATATTGGTTTAAACCATAAAGTTTTGGAGTAACTTGAAATAATTTATGCAGCTATACACTATTTCTTAGCCCATAAAGAGGTAGCAGAAGAAGAGTGAGAATAGAGTCTCAAAACAATTGCTGTAGAGCAAAATGGATCATCTGATTGATTGATGTGTAAGTGGATGGGAAGAAAGCCCAAGAATTAAGGATGACTACACGATGTTTTACCTGAACACCAGAGAGGCAGAAACTGACATCAAGTAAGCTGTTGGATCGCTACAGGTGGAGAAAACATAGGTAAGGAACAGGCTTTTGAGCAGAGAAGTCATAAATAAGTGATTTATGAATTTGTTTGGTAAAGTAGGATGGGCAAACAGGAAACATTAAAAACAGAAGATTACAGGAAGACTACTATTAAAATCTATTCATAAGGTAAATCTCTGACCTTCTTAACAGTCATTTCAGAATGGACGGCAAACAAGAAGAAAATGCGTAAATCGAAGAATATGTCAAAGGAGACAAGGACAAAGTCAAATGTCAAAGAAAGAGTCATATTACTTGGAAAATATGGTCATAGTTTTTGAAGTCACACACCAAAGATGATGTCAAGAGTTCTAACAGTCAGGGACAGATAAATGGACATTCCCTTAGCAATGATAAATTTGTGAAAGTATATAAAAAATTCTGAATAAACTGTTCTAGTCATAAATGGATACATGAGAAGGGAACACATGTACATATCCGTTTGTGGAAAAAAAACACCATGGATTATGATTTTCCTATTTCAAGTGTATGTCAGTGCATTTTTGTGTGTATTTTCTTCCTATATGGCAATGAGATGGAAAGATAGTTTTGATTTTGTTTATTTTCAGAAAGAGGGTAAACATGTCATTTTCTGTCTTATTCCAAACTGTTCAGGTTAAATGTTGTGGCTTTATTTGTAACCCAGAGGAGCTTGAACTTTCAAGGAAAATCCGTATCTCAACAGATTTTCAGTATAATTATATTAGTGATCCAAATAGATTTATATAAGCTTCGATTAAATATCAAAAGTTAATATTCTGCATGCACAAACCCCAAGCCCACCTTTGCCCTTCTGACTTAGGAAGAAAATAAATATAAACACTTTTAAAAGATCAATGCCCAAAAGCATTTTTTAAACAAGGAACAGAGAAAAGGGGTGATTCTTTGTCTTTGCTTTTATAATCTCATCTCTTTGTTATGCTCCCTTGAGAAAAGAACGAACGGATGGGCATAATATAAGAAGCAGAAGTAGAGTCAATCCATTTTGTCAAACTGCAAGAAGAATCAACACCTTTATCTTGCTGCTTGAGATTCAAATGTAGTTAGAAACATAATTCCATTTTTATCATATAAAACTTGATTCACTTCTCACTGCCAGTGTTCAGAGCAGTTATCCAACAGACATGAATGGTGTTGATTTATTTTCCTATACTCTATCTACCCTGAAAGCATAAAATATGGTACTCGCCACTAATTTTTCAGCCCCGTCATCAGTATTTGATACTGGAAATTCAACTTAAGCCTATTAATGCATACACATATAAAAAATGTGCTTTAAAATTTTGGGGGTATATGATTTCATTATATTTATGGAGATGCCTAACATTTTACAGTAGTAACTATGTGGCAGGCAGCTTTCAAAAAATTGTGTGTGTGCATCATTTCTTTTCATCTTAACAAGAAACTTACAAGGTAGGCATTATTATCCCTATTTTACAGATAAAGAAACTGAGGCCCATTGAGATTAAATAACTTGTCAGTGTTACACAGCAAGTAAATTGCAGAGCAAATATTTAAACCTAAGAAGTCTGGCTATAGAATATATACTCCTAATCACTAGACTGCTTACTCAGGTACATAAGAAGAAAAAGAGTGCTATCAAAGAAACTAAGACTGAGAAAAAACAACATTATGAATTATTGGTGAGATAGAAGAATTTTCTAAGGGCTTATAGAAAAATTTCTTATCTTGGTGATAGGAAATATCAAATGAATCTGGATTCATGCACATCAGTGGGTGGTGAATAAACAAACTGTGGTATATCCATGCTATGGAACACTATTCAGTAATAAAAAGGGACAAACTACTGATACATGCAACAATCCATATGAGCCTCAAAGGCATTATACTTAGTGGAAGAACCAGTCTCAAGCACATATGCACTGTATGATTCTGTACGGAGGTTAGGAGTAAAAGTAGGGGTTGACTATAAAGATATAGAACATGTAGGATTTGGGGCACCTGGGTGGCTGAGTCAGTTAAGTGACTCTTGATTTCGGCTCAGGTCATGATCCCACGGTTCATGAGATCGAGACCCACATTGGTTTCTGTGCTGACAGCATGGAGCCTGCTCTCTCTCCCCCTCTCTTTCTCTGCCCTTCTGCTTCCTCAAAATAAATAAGTAAACTTAAAAATATAACATGTGGAATTCTGGGGATGATGGGACTGTTCTAAATCTTGATTATAGTTGTAGTGACACAAATCTACATGCTTAAAAATTTAGTCAATTAATTTTATCAATGTGAACAAGTCGATTTTACTGTATGATAACTTAAAAAATAAGATTTTATTAATCCTCAGGGGGGGAAGAAAGGAATCTTGATATAAGACTTGGCCATTCTTAGGGCACCTGGCTGGCTCAGTTGGAAAAGAATAAGACTCTTGATCTCAAGGTTGTGAATTTGAGCCCCATATTGGGGGATATATATATATATATATATATATATATATATATATATATATATGGAACAAAAAAAAAAATATATATATATATGGAACAAAAAGACTTGGCTATTCTACTTAAAACTGTGGATGCTTGATCAAGTTGCTTAAACTCTTATAGTTTCAGTTTTTTTCCCTTTAATTAGTAAGTAACTAAAAATGCCTAGCAGCATGTTATTAATTGTAAATTTTGTGAGGTGCTCAGTACCATGGCTGAATATTAGAAATACTCAATCCATGATTATAAATACTGTTCACAGTCTTGAAAAAAAGTAAAAGTAGCTTCCTTTGCCCTATTTTCAGATTTCTCTATAATAAGGATGTGATGATCTGATCCCAGGAAGGAAGGCTCCTCTAGGAGCCATCCACAAAAGAATCATTCTACAAAATTTCTATTTGGTGATTTTACTACATCCGTGGGAACACTGTCTTCTTGTCACTATCCAAGCCAATGACTCCTCCAAAGAAGCTGTATAGGACATTTTTGAACCATGGAAGCTAAAAATGTTAGCCTTTTTTTCCTCATTTTTCTTCAGCCACCTCTACTTCCATTGCCCTGCTTAAACACCAGTCGTCCTTTCTGCAAAGAAGCCCCCCTCTTTTCCTTTCAGCCACCAACTCCACTCTCTTCTGCTCCATGAGGCCCTAGCTTGTCCCTCCCTTGAGTTCTTCGAGTACCTCACTGTCTGAGTAGCTCCTGCTGTTCCGTAACCACATACAACCTGGTAATTGACACAGTATATCATATACTCATGCTGTGCTGTGCCAAAGAAAACCCAAGTTCCTTGAAGGCAGGCAGATATCAAACGGAAATATATTACAAAGATGTTGTGTGTCTGGCCTTCTCAGTACTTCATATGCACTGTT
Source organism: Panthera leo (assembly GCF_018350215.1). Lineage (NCBI taxonomy): Eukaryota > Metazoa > Chordata > Mammalia > Carnivora > Felidae > Panthera > Panthera leo. The sequence continues at coordinate 190,025,134 of NC_056682.1, forward strand.
TGTTTTTTTCTTCAAAACAAGCCTTTTAAATAGGAAACTTTACCCCTATTATGTACAAAAAGAAACAGAGTTAGTCACTATCCCAAGGGGAAGTCACATATGTTGAAGCTGGGATATGAACCTAAATGTGACTCAAAATTCACTCTATTTTATTTACTTTTACACCAAACAAAAATACATTTTTTTCTTTATATCTCACAGGAAATTAAATATATACAAGGTTCATGAATTATCTGTAGAACTTAATTGAATTGAATATTTCCTACCTACATCAGCATTTTTAAAATAATAGCTTCCAGTTTCCTGAGGAAGACGATGATTGACTTTTACCAAATAAAAGTTTCAGGTGGGTAAAAAAAAGGTTTAAAGAAGTTTTTACATTCAACTTCCAAATATAAGACTTGGGGTTTTTATTTTCTTATATCTCTTCTTCCTTTTCCCTTCCTCTTTTTTATTATTGTTCTTTCTTCTTCTCCTCCTCCCTCTAACCCTCTTCTTATTCTCCTTCTTCTTCTCTTTTCCTTTCCCTCCTCCTCCCCACTTCCTCCTCTATCTTCTCCTCTTCTTCCCCCACTCTCCCTTCTTCTTTTCCTCCTCTTCCTGCTCTCTCTGTTTCTATCTCTCCCTTTCGTTATTTTTATTTTAAATTAGATGGGCACCATTTTTTAAAGTTAAAAGCATATCTTCCTAAGACACTATTAATATGTATTATGGATGCTATTGAGCAAATCAATAAGCCACATGTGAATAACAGGAACTAATTTTTTGTTTCCTTTTCAAAGAACTAGCTATATGGGAAGTTGGCAAAGGAAAAAAGAACAAAGAAAATACGTCAAATAATTTTTCTTGTAAGCTGATGAAAATAATTAATTGGAAGGCAGTTTCTGATGCTACTGAAATAAGAATTACGAAAGGAATAGAATCTGCAGAAGAGTATATCTCCCCTGCTTTGCTGTGCTGTGGATGCTCAAATGCAGTCCAATTCTAACCCACCGGGGGAAACCTCCTTTCATGGGAGCAGCATGTGAACCAAGAAAACTCAGGACTCTGGTAACAGGACTCAGGAAAATTTATAACTTGGCGTTCAATAGCAAAAGTCCCACATATTGCTGGACCTCATAGATATATTTCAGATCTGTTAGAAAAACACATTTTTAGAATGTATTCTAGATTCATATGTAAAGTTAACTTTTACTGATAATGCAATATACACCAGCCAATGTGGCTAAGAACTTTAAATCCATTGTCATATTCAAATCTCTAATGATCAGGGATGATTTTCATCATTTGCGTGCAACATGAGAGTAAACTAAGTCACAAAAAGGTTAAGAATTGTGTCAAGACACCTAACCCCCCAGGAAGGGGATAGCACAAGCCAGACTGTGAGAGAAACCACTGAGCTACCTGTGTTCATAACAACTACATTATATTGCTTCTCCTGAGGAATGACAGCTTCTGGAACCATTTTCACTGATATTTGATAAAGGAGTCCATATATGTAGTCTACCCTACTGTATAAACATTTGCATTTAGCTGCCAAAATGGGATATTTGCTATGCATTCCCTGAAATTTATTCTGAAAATACAAAAAGCTTTGTTTGATCATTGCTCAAATGCACTCTCAATTATTTTTCAAGCTAGTTTCCTTGGATGGGTATTGATGGGATTTACGCTCACAGAGAAATCCAGCTGACATGCAAACAAAGACAAGGAGAAGGCTTAGCTACAAGCTAGTATCATCCATAATAATTGACCTTGTACTGTGAATTTTAACTGTCAAGCAATTGAATTTCAGACTCTAAGCAAAAGAACAATTGCTACATGGGTATAAGGATACCATTATGAGGTTGCACCGACTTAGGCAAGGAAGAAATCAGGTACTGCACCATCACTGCTTTGGTGGACATGAAGGTCATCTGCAAAAGTTCACTTATCTGGAGAGAATGCAATTAGAATTCAGGTAATAAACTGGTTCACCAGATACCAAGACAAATGCACTCAGGATTCATTTCAATATATCCATATAGAACAATGATTTCATATATTTTGGAGTCCATAGGTTTATTAAAAGGATAATGATATTATGGCATCATCATGGATATAACATATTTTTACGTGAGGGAACTAAATCAAGACTGGTGTTTATTTTTACTTGAATTTGTTTTTTCAGAAAAAAACAAAAAACTTAGTAGATTTCGTGAAATGGACAATTGCTTATGACATCTTTATTGGTGTTATTCAAAACTATTCATTAGCAACTGCTATGGGATGATTTGTAACCCCCTAAATTTATATGTTGAACCCTAAGTCCTAGCACCTCAGAATGTGACTATATTTGGAGATAGGGTCTTTATTTTTTTATTTAATTTAATGTCAAATTGGCTTACATACAATACCTAGTGCTCATCCCAACAAGTGACCTCCTCAATGCCCATCACCCACTTTCCCCTCTCCCCCACTCCCATCAACCCTCAGTTTGTTCTCTGTATTTAAGAGTCTCTTATGGTTTGCCTCCCTCCCCCTCTGTAACTATTTTTTCCCCTTCCCTTCCCCCATGGTCTTCTGTTAAGTTTCTCAAGATTCACATATGAGTGAAAACATGATTTCTGTCTTTCTCTGACTGACGTATTTCACTTAGCATAATACCCTCCAGTTCCATCCACGTTGCTGCAAATGGCACAATTTCATTCTTTCTTATTGCTTAAAGTAGTATTGCATTGTATATATAAACCACATCTTCTTTAACCATTCATCAGTTGATGGACATTTAGGTTCTTTCCATAATTTGACTATTGTTGAAAGCACTGCTGTAAACATATGGGTACATGTGTCCCTATGCATCAATGCTCCTGTATTCCTTGGGTAAATTCCTAGCAGTGCTATTACTGGGTCATAGGGTAGTTCTATTTTTAATTATTTGAGGAAACTCCACACTGTTTTCCAGAGTAGCTGCACCAGTTTGTGCATGATTAAGTTAAAATGAGGCCTTTACATAAGTGTGCCTTGCTCCAATATGACCAGTGCCTTTATAAGAAGAGGAAACTTGGACATATAAAAAGGTACCAGAGATACACAGAAAAAGACCATTTAAGGACACGGTGAGAAAGGGACCATCTGCAAACCAAGAAGAGTTCAAGTCTCAGAAGAAAGCAAATCTGCCAGCGTCTTGATCTTGGACATCTAGCTTCAAGGACTGTGAGAAAGTAAAATTCTATTGTTTAAACCACCCAGTCTGTGGTATTCTGCTATGGCCACTCTAGCAAACTAATATGACAACTAGCCTTTAAGATATTTTGTCACACTGGCTGAAAGTTTCTCCCTATTCATAAGACATCTGAGAGTTTAGTGTTAATATTAGACTCAGGAAGCTAATTCTTTTAACAAAATTGAATATAGGGGCACCTAGTTGGCTCAGTCGGTTAAGCATCTGACTCTTGATTTCGGCTGAGGTCATGATCTCACAGTTTCATGGGTTTGAGCCCTATGTTGGGATCTGGGCTGACAGTGAAGAGCCTGCTTGGGATTCTCTCTCTCTCTCTCTCTCTCTCTCTCTCTCTCTCCCTCTCTCTCTCTCTCTGGCCCTCCCCCACTTGTACTCTCTCTCTTTTTCTCTCAAAATAAATAAATAAACTTTTTTAAAAATTGTCTTTTAAAAAATAATGTAATGTAAAGAGATGGTGTTTTTTTAGACTGTTCTCTGCCCTAAAGTCTTAATACATCCTGAACAATAAAAGTGCTCAGTTTAAAATAAAGAGGGGCAGATTAGAGGGGAAAAATGCAATTCCATTCAGGGCATAGTAGATTAGAACTGAAGAGTACAAGGTTCAAATCGCTGCTCTGCCCTTGGAGAAATTACTTTACCACTTTGTCTGGTTTTCCTTCCAGCTCTAGGACCATTTATAAATATAAATTATCTCCAAAACTGACTATAGAGAGAGAGCTAGATCAATGGCAAAGAATATCTGGTTGTTCTTCCAAAGTAGCTGAACAGCCTGCACAATTGTGAATCAATTTCTTGCCAAATTTCAATAGACTGAAAGGTAATATCATCTTGCGTCTTCTCTTACCTGTTAGTAACCAAATTATGACAGCCAGTTAACCAAATTGACTGATCTCACTATCAATACTCTTCATGGAACAGACAACAACCTGCTAATAATTTAATTCCGAAAGAATACCGGTTTAGGGGTAGAAAAATCTAGTTAACATTCCAGCATTGCTATACTGGGCTGTTTCAACCTGAACACTAGTAGGAAAATATAATATATATATAAATTTGTAAATATATATATATATATATATATATATATATATATTTCTTTTTCTTTTTTTTTAAGGAAGAGAGAGCATGGGAGGGGCAGAGAGAGAGGACGAGAGAAAATCCCAAGCAGGCTCTGCACTGTCAGCACAGAGCCCTTTGAGAGGCCTGAACTCATGAACCATAATATCCTGACATGAGCCAAAATCAAGGTCAGATGTTTAACCAAATGAGCCACCCAGGTTCCCCAGGAATTTATATTTTTAAAAAGCTTCCCCAGCAACACTGAATATAAAATTTGTAAATTAATGTACTATACTAACTATAAGCTTCGAAAGAACAAAAAACAAGTCTCTCTTTTCATAGTTTTGTCTCTAGTTTCTTGCAAAATCTACAGTACAGAATCAGGAATCAACATATACTGGTTGAATGAATAAATGATTATGATCTTCTGAAAAACACAGGTATTAATACTCATTACACAGATGTTGCAGATTAACAGAGATAAATGACATATATTACTGTGCAGAGAAGGTGCTCATTAAAGGGTAGTTTTGAGATTACCATTCATTCATCTTATTTTATTTTGTTCCCGTTACAGTGTGACCAGTTTGTGAGGCATCAGAGCTACAAAGGTGACAAGACATTTTCCCCAAGTCTACCACAAAGAGACGCACAGTGATTGTATCATACTACAAAAAAATTAGAGTTTCAAAATTCACGTTTTCTTGGCACAGAGTCAATATATTAAACTATTTCTTGGATAGTTCACCACAAGGGAAATCTTAGTTGGCAAAATTAATGAGTTCAAAATCTCAATAGCTGAAATACAAGTGTTTCTGTATGGCCTAGAGGTGGTTTTCTTCCATATGTTATTTAGCCATGTCCTTCCTCAGCCATCCTCTAGGGTCTCTCTGTCTCTGTATTCAGCTGGAGGACTGCGGGACATGGAAAGAGAGCCGGAAGAGGATACAACCTCTTCCTAAACACCTCACTTTGAAAGTGATGCATAACATTTCTGCCCACAGGCCACAACAAAAGCTGACTGAAGGATCATACCTAGAGGAAAGGGAATCTGGAAAATGAAGCCCCTCCCTGAGAAACTGCTTTGCAGAGATACCTTCTTGCTGTGCAAATCTGGTGGGCAATTTTAAGCATTTGTGCCAGAGGGGCCCACAATGGGTCAAGCACGGCCTGCCTGAGTCAGGAGAACTTCACAGAAGTGGTAGCACATGGTCTGAGACCAGAATAAAGAATAGGCGTTATCCAGTAGATAGGTAAGAATATCCCAGAGGAAGTGAGCAACATGTGCAATGGCCAGCAGGTTAGACACAGAAGATGTTAACAGGAAATAAGGGAGCTTCCATCTTGGTTCTACACTGACTGTGTGATAGTGAATAGTGGATGATGAGTCTGGAGGGACAGCTAAGGAGCTGAAGATGAAGAGCCTAAATGTCATTATAGTAACACCCTATCTTCTCATTCAACTCTCCCTTCCCCTCAGTTTCCATTGATTGGGTCCAGGTCCTCACAAACAATCATTCTCATTCTTGCTCATTCATGAGGATCATCTGCTTGCTACACAAGGCCACTGAGAGTGAAATCTTTACTATTCAATGACTGACCTTTTAATTCTCCCAATTGCCTGTGTAGATAAAGCCTGGTCATGTGTCTCAGCCAATTGGCCCTCAATTGAGAAGAGCAGTGCAAGTTTCTCTCATTGACACAGACATGACTTGAACACACCAAGGACATGGGCAAGGGGGCTGTTCATATAGCGTCTACTAATTAACTGCCTTTTGAAACGTAGGCAGTTCAGTGTATTGTGTCCTGGTATTGTGTTTCCTCATCGATACCCTTCAGCCGAGAGAGTTCAATCCCCAGTGACAGCAATATGTTCATTTATTTTTAATATTCCATGACCTACTCAGGGTTATGGCCTCATTAAAAAACGATTGATGTCTTTGGCATAAGCCTGTGAAGTGTCCTTGTTGTCTGCATTTAAACATGATGAAGAAAGAAAAAAATGAAAAAGGGTTGCCCTAGATCTTTCCAAGACTGTAACAAAAACTGACAAGAGTAATTGTTTGCTACTTTGGGGACTTACAAAAATAGATAACCAATCAAATAAGGTCAGTAAATTTTGTTTCTTCTATATGTGGTTGAAAAGGTGTTATTTTTAAAGTTTTAAATAGTTACCATTAATGGGAAAATCTGGCTTCTTATTAAATTGATTTAATTAATTTTCTGTATAATAATAGGATATGAGAATATGTGGAATCTTTTAAAACTTATTTATGTAAATCCCACAGACCATCTTTTCATTGATCTCTCTATAAATACTGTACTGGGGAGACTCATGAATAATGTGCATAAGTCTGCATGGTCCAGACTAAAATTTTAAGTACTGACAGCTGTCAAGAAAATGTGACTATTTGTAGATTGTGTGGAAATTTACAGACAGTTACAGTAAAGATACGACTTTAAACAGAACATATGTTTGCTCTTGTGGTTGTTGATAACTGATATTTAAAATGATGTGTTTCTCCTAAAGCCCTTCTTTGTCCTGTAGAATTTTCTGAATGACACAAGAAAATTACATCCTGCTAAGCATCCTTTTGCTAATACCTCCATTGTATGACAAACTGATTATTTGAAAACTGGATGTCAACATTTGGTGCATATGTTAGCCCAAGCACTGACTAAGTATCCAGTGTATACAAAGAGTGCCTTGGGAGCTGAGATGCAATGATCAACAAGCTAAGATCCCTGACTTTGACACATTCATAGTTTAGCAGGGAAGAGGAGTATGTAAAAATGATTCTACTGAATTTACATAAATGTTAGAAGAAAGATGAACACAAAGCCCTCTGGCAGCAGAGGCAGACAGGAGAATGAAAAGAAATTTGCAAAGGACTTTAGGGTTATATAAATCCAGATTAGAATATCAGACCCTTTACTTCTCTGTTACCTGTGAATGGTGTGATCTTGAGATTCCCATTTTACTTCTCCAATCTCACGGAGATATTTAAAGTACATGATGTTATTAAAAATAATCCAGCAAATGGCTGAAATGATGTCTGACAGAATATATTCCTCCAAGTGTTTGTTCTTGAAAGGTCTTGAAAGAAAAGTAAAAGTTTACTAGGTAGAGAAGAAAGGAAAGAGGAATATTCTAGGGCAAAGGAAAAAGATGCGAAGGTACAAAGCTGTATGAGATTAGTGACTTAGGGTTCCATTTCCTTTTCTTCAAACAAAAGAGGAAAATAGCAAATTCCTATTTAAGAATAAAATTAAAAAAAATAATGCATGTTGAACACTGTCTAAAAAACTTCATAAAGCTTCAAGTTCAGTACATCCTATTTTACCAACAAAGAAGCTGAGATGCCAATATATGAATTAACTTGCTCTGGATTATTAGACTAAGTACCAAAGCCTACAGAACACTGACAGAACCAATTTCTGGCCAGGTTGTGGAGTAACAGAAACTCTAATTCACTGTTTATGGGAATGTAACATGGTACAACCACTCTGGAAACCAGTTTGGCAGTTTCATACTAAATAAACATACTCTTGCCGTATGATCGAGCAATCCTGCTCCTTGATATTTACCCAGATGGGTTGAAAACTTACATTCACACAAAAACATGTACACAAATGTTTATAGTAGCTTTATTCATAACTACCAAAACTTGAAAGCAATGAAAATGTCTTTCAATAAGTGAATGGGGGTAAGGGGGAAACAGTGTCACCTCCAGTGCTGAGTAAAGAAAAGAGCTATCAAAACCTTGTTAAGTTAAGAGATTAACTTAAATGCATATTACTAAGTGAAAAAAGCCAATTCATGAAAGCTATATACTGTATAATTCCAACCATGACATTCTGGAAAAGGCAGAACTATTGAGACAGCAAAAAGATCAGTGGTTGCCAGAGGTTGCTAGAGTCAGGGGTAAGAATGATGGACAGATAACAGAAGATGTTTAAGACAGGAAAAATACTCTGTATGAAACCCAATAGTAGATAAATTTCATTGTACATTTGTGCAAACACAAAGAATGTTTAACACTAAGAGTGAACAATCATGTAAACAAGGGACTTTGGGTAATTATGATGTGTCAATGTATGTTCATCATCAATTTTAACAAATGTACCACTCTCTTAGGAGCTATTGATAATGGGAAAGGCTGTGTTCATGTGTGGGGGCACAGGGGTATAGGAAACTCTCTGTACCTTCCCCTCAATTTTGCTGTGAACCTAAAACTGCTCTAAAAAAATAAACTCTTAATAAAAAAATAATAAAATCTAAAATTCATGTCCACTTAATCTTATCTCCAAAACCTATGCTATTTTCATCTCATTAAAACTTGGACTACGATTTAACAATTCTAATTGGCACTGTATTAGGGAGAGAATTCTTAACACTCAAAAGTATGAATCCAATATAAAAAATATCTCAGGTCACTTCTCCACCAGACTCCTTGGTAGCTGTCAGTGGGAGATCCTGGTCATTGTCCCCTCACCTCCTCTAACCCCAAGGAGCCCTAAAAGTCTCAATCATGTGTGAGTATATCTCCATACATGTTGGCCAGGCTGGTGTTCAGAATGGCAATGCCTGCTGGGAGCTCTATCGCCTGGAACACAGCATCCAGCCCAATGGCCAGATGCCAAGTGACAAGACCACTGGGGGAGGAGATGATTCCTTCAACACCTTCTTCAATGAGATGGGTGCTGGAAAGCAAGTGCCCAGGGCAGTTTTTGCAGACCTGAAACCCACAGTCATTGATGAAGTTCACACTGGCACCTACTTCCAGTTCTTCCATCATGAGCAGCTCATCACAAGCAAGGAAGATGCTGCCAATAACGATGCCCGAGGACACTACACCATTGGCAAGGAGATCACTGACCTTGTCTTAGACAGAATTCGTAAGCTGGCTGACCAGTGCACAGGTCTTCAGGGCTTCTTGGTTTTCCACAGCTTTGGAGGGGAAACTAGTTCCATGTTCACCTGCCTGGTGGAATGTTTCTCTCTCGATTATAGCAAGAAGTTCAACCTGGAGTTCTCCTTTTATCCAACCCCCTATGTTTCCACAGCTGTAGTGGAACCCTACAACTACATCCTGACTACCCACACCACCCTGGAGCACTTTGATTGCACCTTCATGGTAGACAATGAGACCATCTATGACATCTGTTGTAGAAACCTTGATATTGAACACCCAAACTGTGCTAATCTTAACCGCCTAATTAGCCAGATTGTGTCTTCCATTACTGCTTCCCTCAGATGGAGGGAAGCCCTGAATGTTGATCTGACAGAATTCCAGACCAGCCTGATGCCTGATCCCTGCATCCACTTACCTCTGGCCACATATGCCCTGTCATCTCTGCTGAGAAAGCCTACCATGAACAGCTTACTGCAGCAGAGATCACCAATGCATGCTTTGAGCCAGCTAACCAGATGGCTCCAAATGTGATCCTTGCCATGGTAAATACATGGCTTTCTGCCTGTAATACCATGCTGATGAGGTTCCCAAAGATGTCAATGCTACCATTGCCACCATCAAGACCAAGTGTACCATCTAGTTTGTGGACTGGTGCCCCACTGGCTTCAAAGTTGGCACTAATTACCAGCCTCCAACCATGTGGTACCTGGTGGAGACCTGGCCAAAGTACAGGCAGCTGTGTGTATGCTGAGCAACACCACAGTCATTGCTGAGGCCAGGGCTCGCCTGGACCACAACTTTGACCTGATGTATGCCAAGCATGCCTGTGTGTACTGGTATGTGGATGAGGGCATGGAGGAAGGAGAGTTTTCTGAGGCCCATGCCTTTGAGAAGGAGTATGAAGAAATTGGAGCAAATAGTGCTGAGAGAGAGGATAAGGGTGAAGAGTATTAACCTGCCTGCTACAATTTTACACTCTGTTGTCCTGGGACTATCTTAGGACTTCTTGGAAGCTGTCCATTGTGGCCCTAACTTGTGAATAAAAGTGATGTTTCTATTTTAAATGTCAAAAAAAGAAATCTCTGTCAAGTTGGTTGTTGACCGAATTATCCAGCAGTATTTTATTTAATACTTAACAGCAAGGATGTATAATTATCTCTGTATAGAAATTGAGGCTCAGAGAAATAATACTGAAGTCCTTAAGCATAAATGAGAAAACTCAGAAATCTAAAACTTTGGGGTCACCAGCTCACAAGCGGTAGAGTTAAGAATCAAACCCAATTCTATCTGACTCCAAATCCCCATGTCTTTTCCACCACATCTGGATGCCTCTTTTGATTTATAATTTGGCCAAAAACTATACCTATATAAAATTGACTGCATCTGGACATATCTAACAGTCCCTTGGACTGCTGTCTTGTATATATCACTGAAAATGATCCATAACTCTCTTTCATCAATCTCCTTTTGGGAAGAACTGTATTTAAATAAACTGACCAAAAAATGAAATGGAAGTTCAGAATGACTGGCACTATAAAAACCAGGAAAATTACAAAGTAAAATCCCCCAGCATCATTCCCCTCTGTCTAACATGTGGACTCTGATGGTCTTTGCCCCCATTCTAGATTAGTTAAGTCAGAATGTGCTTCTCCAAAGAAACTTTTTTAGCCCAGATGAAATAGTATCCCGAAAAGCTGATAAAACAAATAATCTTTAAACCAGGTTGTATCAAAACAGCAGCTCTCAGGCAGTTAATACAAATACAACCACAATCCAGACACTCAGATTTCAAAACAGTTTTTCTCTTTACAAACATACTGATTTCAAATTTAGCAGTAGTATCAAAAGTGGGCTTGAAAATAAGATTACATATAATAATATATAATATAATATAATATAATATAATATAATATAATATAATTAATATAATTATTAATATAATATAATTATATATAATTACATATTAATTAATACTATATTAATATATAATATAATTAATTATATAATATAATTAATATATATTATATTATATATAATGTACCTATACATATATAAATAAGATTTGTATGTACTATACATAAGAATGATTTATATATAGGCATGCCTGGGTGGCTCAGTCAGTTAAGCCTCAGACTCTTGGTTTCAGCTCAGGTCATGATCTTACAGTTCCTGAGATCAAGCCCCTCATTGGGTGCCCCTCCCCCTGCTCACACTCTCTCTCTCAAAATAAATAAACAAAATATTTATATACAAACATATAAGTATATAATATAGTACATATAATGTACACAGTATATAATATGCGATATATGTTACATCAGATAGATCTTTCTCCTCAGGTCACTTTCAGAAATACAATTTCTGAAATACAAATCACAGTTGTGGCTGTGATGTTGCTGTGGTTAGCCGTATCAGAGATTATGTGAAGAATGAGAGGAATTAGACCCTTGAATGGCTGGGATCTATTTTCCCTATTCAGTTACTGTTCCTATTCAACAGATAACTAACATTAACTAAGCACATTCAATGAGCCAAGTGTAAGAATGTTCATGTATTTTTCTACACAGTCCTTACACCATCCTTAGGAGACCTTGCTAATTTTGTCTCTATGCTGTAGATGACAAAGCTGTAACACTAATAAGTTAAGTTACTGCTTATGTTCTTGTAGCTGATATGGAAGAGAGAAGCAGGATTAATAGCCAGGCAATCTGGCTTCAGAGTCTACATTTGATTTCCTCTCCAAGTGCTCATTTAGTGTATACTACATAGTAGATACTGTGCCAATGCTTTCACTACCATTTAATACATTCATTCTTTTACCTCCTGGCCACCTGCATTTGAGACAGCTCAGGTAACTGACCGATCAAACGCATCACTCCTTTTTCTCTCCCCTATCACCTTAGAAAGCTTGGATAAGGAGTGGTCTCTGCAAAACGGGACATGAGGTTGTGGAAAATGCTCTAACGTACTCTAAGAAGTGTCTTGTGCTCCCAAAGTAGCTTTTGGTTAGGGGTGCAAAACAGATAACAAGGCATGCAGCCTTTTGAAGTCCAACCAGATGAAGGAACAATCGATGGCCAGCTGCAGAGCTCAGACCTACAAAACTCCTCCGCCAATTCCCAGTCATCTTCCCAGGGAGCCACATTGTTCTCATCAGCATGCTCCATAAATTTTGCAGTAGGATGTGAGCTGCTGGCTTGAAGCTGACACTGATTGAAAAACCTCGCCCCAGGCCAACGGCTGTAAGAAGAGAACTTGGGGGTCCAGAAGGAAACACCGAGGCTTGTTGTTCAGCAGATTTGTCAGCATTTAGAGATCACAGGAGAGATAGAGAACACCAAGATAAGGCTAATTCCCCCAAGGGGAAATATTGTAGGGCTATAATTTCTTTTTCTTTCTTTCCTTCTTCTTCTTTTCTTTTCCCTTTTTTTTTTTTTTTTTCTTTTTTGTTACTTTGGTCAAGCAAAAACAAAAATTCAGTATCAGGCAGGTTGTTCTTGGTAGTTACAAAAGGATATTAAGGAGATTAGGTCTGCCAGGGTTTTTTTATTTTTTTTCTCTTTACCTTCCAGTGAACTTTCTCCTTTCTCCCTTCAAGCAATAGAGGGTGACTAGGCTACAGAAACCAGGTTTTGTCTCATTAGAGAGTAGCCAAGGGCTCTCTAAACTCATAAAGCCAGAGAAAGATCACAGATAAAACAAGAGAGGACATTCAGGTGGGGATGACAAGAGAGTGCCGAGAGGGTTATGTTAATAATTACAGTCTGACAGTAGGAATGAGACCCCTATTAAAAAAAAGCTACTTTATGATATCTTAACAGCACTTTCAAAATGTGCATAATAAAGCCAATTTTGAAGTTTTCCACCTCCCTTCCCCAATAAACCTAACAGTTCTCCCCAGGAAGTTATTCAAAAAACAAAAGTAAATACTTTCCTTTTTCAAGCAGAACTGAGTCATTTTTACAACAGGAAGAAAATGAAATAAAACATGCACTATAATGCATCGAGATTGCCTTCTTTAGCATGCTAGAAACTCTGGAGGGCACATGTTTGGATCCATAAGGCAATTTCCCTTGCTAAAAAGCTTACAGTTCACTCTTTCCAAGCTCTCTCTGAATTCGACTCTAACCATTCCAGGTCTTTCCTTTCTATCTCTCCCTTGCTTTTCTATCACATTCCCAGGTATCTGTCAGTGGACAGTTAAGTTGTTTCACAACTTAAACACTTTAGTGTTTATTTGTTCATGCTACAAATTTTCCAACAGACACCTGGGGATGAACACTGGCTGGTAGTAATGTAAAAATGAGAAAAATCAGGTCCTCACTTTGATTAAATCACAGCACTGGAAAAATAGATAGATGCATAAATGTGTAATTACACATTGTGGAGCGTTATAATGTAATGTTTATAAACACATTCCATGAGGTCCAGTGCACCTGGCTTTGAACATTACCCTTTTCACTTATTAAGTACATTGACCTTGGTTAAGTTACTTAAGTTTTCTGAACCGTGATTTCTTCAGTAAAGTGAAGATTAATGCTCACTTCAAAGGGTTAAAGCAGCAATGAAAATAAATGTGGTGTATAAAATGCTTAATAGTGAATATTCTAGTAATGTGGCACATAATATGTTAGATAAGTGAAGTATTGTGGAGGGGCATGGGAAGGTCTGACACAGCTAAGGCTTCCCACAAGATGTAAAATTGGAGGCTGGGTCTAAAACAGGTATCACAGGCAGAGATGTAAAAGGTAGCTAACGGGACATCCTAAAAGTGAAATCCACATGCAAGTACACAGAATGACAAGTAACTATTTGTGACTGAAGTGTAGGTTCATACTGGGTGATAGAAGCAAATGACACTCGAAAAATGAGTTGGGAGAAGACTATGAATGGACTTCTGTTCCATGCTAAGGAATTTTAATCTCTGAAAATGGGAAATAATTAAAGCTCTATCAGAAGTAATATAAAATCGCAGAAGCCTCCTTTAGAAAGGGAAATGTGGAGCTCAAAGTGCTGTGTAGTCCATGGGTAAGAGTAGGAGGAAGCTGGGGGCAGAAAACCAGTTCAGGGATATAGCAAGAATCTATATATAATATTTAGATATTATATATACATATATATGTGTATATATATATATAAATTTATATTTTATGTAAGCATGTTTGTATTATATAACAATACAGATACAATAAAACCTACATGTATACATTAACATAAAAGCAGTAAAACCTAAAATCGAGCAGTAGTAATAAAAATGAAAATAGTGGGGGTGCCTGTGTGGTTCAGTAGGTTAAGTGTATGACACTTGATTTTGGCTCAGGTCATGATCCCAGGGTTATGGGATCTAGAGCCCTGTGTCAGGCTCTGTGCTGGGCATAAATACCTCTTGGGATTCTCTCTCTCCCTCTCCCTCTCCCTCTGCCCTCTCCCCCAACTCATACATTCTCTCTCTCTCTCTCTCAAAATAAATAAACATTTTTTAAAAAAGAAAGTAGGGATGGGAGTGACAGAGAAGAACACAGGAGGGGCGCCTGTGTGGCTCATTTGGTTAAGTGTCCGACTCTTGGTTTCAGCTCAGGTCATGATCTCAGTTGTGAGAGACCATGCTTATGTTGGGCTCTGCACTGACAGTGTGGATCCTGCTTGGGATCCTCTCTCCCCCTCTCTCTCTGCCCCTCCTCTGCTGGTGTGCACTCTCTCTCTCTCTCTCTCTCTCTCTCATAAATAAATAAATAAATAAATGAAAAAACAAACAAGCAAACAAAGTTAAGAAAAAAGGAACAGAGGAACTTTATGACTGAGTTGATATAGGTGATTAGGAATGTGGATATGCCAAAGGCATTTCCAAGGCTTATAGCCTGGGAAACTGAATGATTTGTGATACCCTTCATGATTATATATAATTCAAGATAATAGACAGAGGGAGTATGGTGGTTTGGATTATTATTCCCCAATTCTTTATGGTCACCCCATATATGGCCACACCCTTTACAAGGTGACTTTGCTGTACCTCCCACTGAAGGTAGGTACCTTTCCTTGTTTCACTGATGTTGAGCTTGGCTATGTGATTTACTTTGGCCAATGGAATAGGGATCAAAGTGTCAGTACACCAACTGCAGGCTGAGGCTTTAATAGCTATCGTTTATTTCTACTCAGACTGATGTATTCATTTTAGGGATGCACTAGGAGAAGTGCACACTCCAGGTCGCTTTCGGTCCAAAAAGAATGAGAAAACACATGAAGCATACACAAGTCCAATCCATAACCTAGGGAAAATCCCAGTCCAGCCCAGCCAAGTGACAGCCTGAAGAAAGCTTCTCGAACTAACCTGCAAACCCTATAAGCAAGAAAAATAAATAAATTCTTACTGTTATATACCTTTTTTTAATTTGTTTACTTAAAAACATTTTTTTTAATCTTTATTTTTGAGAGAGAGAGACAAACAGAGTGTGAGTGGGGGAGGGGCAGAGACAGAGAGGGAGACATAGAATCCGAAGCAGGCTCCAGGCTCTGAGCTGTCAGCACAGAGCCCGATGTGGGGCTTGAACTCACAAACTGCGAGATCATGACCTAAGCCAAAGTTGGACGCTTAACCAACTGAGCCACCCAGGCACCCCTATACTTTCTTTTTTTTAGTTGCAGCATGATAATATTATAAAATATTTTATGATAAAATATTATAAATATTTTATATTTTATTTTATTTTATTTTATTTTACTTATGCCTTCTTGAAATAGTGTTTATTCAGCACTATTGTGGCAATAGTCTCCTAACAGACAGAAACAGTGACATTTGAGTATTTGGTTCCAATTTGTTCCCAAGGCCCAACTATCTCTCCACCCTTGGATTTTCTGAGCTGCCACAACAGTACTTCAATTAGTCCTTTTTTTTTTGTTTTCTGAAGTGGAGTAGAGTAGTTTCTGTTATTTGTCACCCACTGAATTTTATTAGACTTAAAATTCTGTGAGATATTTTAATCTTAATTATCTTTCCAGATACAATAGTAGAATAATGAGGCCACATGTTGGACCAGGAATTACGGATAGGAAAGGACCATTTCATGAAAGATTTAGTCAATTTGTGAATTAATTAATTAATTACAGAGTGAATTCCATAGCTATAGACTATATAGCTAAGCATCTTGAAACCATATTTCACTGAGGAGTAACAAAAGGACTGAATTAAAGAGTATGGGTAATATAAATATTTAAGATGTGGTTAAATAAAGAATGGATTGAGAAGGAATATGAATGTAAAGAGACTAAGAAATAAGGGTGCTGTTAAAGCAAAATAAGAGTTTTATGAAAGAGGAAGTGGTAAACAATATCAAATAGCAATTAGGTTAGATAACCGTTAGCAGAATTAGATTATGAGTGAATTTTCCCTCTGAGCAATTACAGTTATGTTTGTGCCAGAGGAGTCTGAGAGTCTTTGCAGAGAACAAACTTTCAGAGAGAGGAAAAGCCTTCCAGATACTAAAACGTATCTGGAAAGGAAAAAATGAGCGGGGGGCGGGGGGGGGGGGGAGGTGGTTAGAGAGGACAGGAAAGAAGGAAAAAATTGACAAGCCCCAAGGTTGTGCTTAAAACATTTCCTGCACATGAGGTGATTCTCCTCTACTTCGATTTCTAGTAGACTGAGATTGGTGATTAAATCAAAGCAGTTTAAATTTTTTTTTTTTTTCAACGTTTTTTATTTATTTTTGGGACAGAGAGAGACAGAGCATGAACGGGGGAGGGGCAGAGAGAGAGGGAGACACAGAATCGGAAACAGGCTCCAGGCTCCGAGCCATCAGCCCAGAGCCCGACGCGGGGCTCGAACTCACGGACCGCGAGATCGTGACCTGGCTGAAGTCGGACGCTTAACCGACTGCGCCACCCAGGCGCCCCCAAAGCAGTTTATATTTATGTATTTACATTATAATGAGTCATGCTGTGTACAAATGAATTCTTTAGAAAATGTAGTGTTTAAAATTTTGTCCCATTTTTTTTGTCTTTAAAATTCCCACATTAAAAACTCTACTCAATTCTTACTAAACATGAATAGAGGCAAATAAAACCGATTATGTGATCATAGTTTTTGTGTCTAACAAACTAGCCTTGGCTTACTTAGGCATTTTATCTACCATAGGAAAACAAGTTTCAAATTGGATACTAGAACACATTAACTGTCCTTAATTGGATCTGTCCAAATTAGCTGAATTTACTTTAAAAACAGATGTGCTACGAATGTACTCACTGAATGGCCATGAAGGGAGAGAATTTTTATGTCTCTTTTTATAATTATGTTTCCTGTATATAGAACAGTGTCTGACATATAGCGGTTTTTAGAGAGTGTCTATTGAATGAATCAATAAGTGAACATGTGTCTTTGGTTTGTTTGCCCTCTCTCAGTCTTAAGTCTTGAACAATATGCTCTCAAGGTTTTCCTCTCTCCCTCTGCTTTTTTCCTCTGTTTCAATTAGTAAAATCTGGATAGGAATTTTCACTATGATGAGAATACACTATAGCGTATGTATGTATATATGTTTATATGTTTATAGTTATTATGCTTACTCAGTAATAGCACCCACATAACAATGTTCTTGAAAGAACTTGCAATCAGTCTTGTTTCATGCTTCTTTTGGAGTAAATATTAAAGTAGATGAGTAGAGCAGTAAGTGTATCAAGGTGGTGGTATGGTCGTACTCAGTGGAATGCTAGAGTACTGGAGTACCAGGAGAATCCATCTGGTTTTAGAAGTTAAAGTATAGGGACAGTTTTCACATACTCTATCTCTGCCCCTGACAAAGATTAACAGGACTTTGTCAGGTTGTCAGAGTCACAAGCAAACAGGGTAGAATTCAAGGGCAAGCCTCCTTACCTGGATAAAAACAGGAGTGTCTATCAGAGAATGGCACAATAAGTCAGAGAGAGTAATCAGAGCCAAGACCAGAGTCAGGCTATAGTTTGGGAAAGCACATCTTCAGGAGGGGTGTGAAGACCGCCTACTGGATTAAGATTACCATTGTAAGATCTTATCTGACCAACTAGGTTTGGACATTAAATGGGATTGAGTCTGCAGGCCTGGAGACCAGCAGTAGCTGACTTTCCCTGTGGCCAGGAAATATTGGTAGATGCTCTCCTTGTGAAAGCCCAGATAAGACCACTGCCCTGTATTTACCACGCAATCTGGAAGGGATATCCAAGACATGATAGTTTGTTTTTAAATTTATCTCCTAAACCTCTGAACCTCTGAATATTTTCCCGTTTTTTCTAACACACTGTAAACTTTGCTAAGAATGTTTTAATGCAATGGTTTGTTTTGACAAAATAAATTTCTGTTTCATTTACATTTATTATAATTTATAGAATGTCTGATATCTGGGAGTTCATTGAGGTTCATTCAAGTTCTTTGGGTCAGGAAACAGGCCATTTCTGGAGACCATTTCAATTTGGGGCAATGTAAGCATCAGATACTATAACTAGACAAAAATTTCAAGTGCAGCTAAACTAATGTCTACTAAAGAATATTTTCTGTGGTTTCTTAAGTGAGAAAAATATCAAATAATATCAAATAATGTTGAGAAATGCCACACATTTCCTCCTTTTTTGAAATTTCTCAAAGCATATTAGATTTTAAAATGTGAAAGCTTTACTTCAATGAAAACTATGTATGTTTCAGCCACCTTCAAATAGTGAACCATAGACCACTTTATGTGCAACGCATCAATAAATAACTAGTAGAACACTAGTAGCACTGAATAGCTGAAGTCATTTAAATGTGAACATTTTGTTCTCTTTATTTCAGGAGTTTGAGGGGTCCTTAGCACAAGGATCTGTTCTTTTTCTTCTTGTTTTCTCATTCTACCCATCTTCCATTTGGGACTGTCTCTGCTTTCGCTTCAACTATTTCCCACACCAAGCTGAAACTGACTCCAAGAAACTTTACTTGATTTACAGAATTTTTCTGAGGCCCATACTCTCATCTTTAACTACTTTCTGGACTTTTGCCCTTGGTTGTCGTACTAGAACACTTAACTACTCATTCTATGCCTCCCCCAACCTCTTTCCCATCAGAATGGATTACACCAACATACACTTGAGAATTCCTGAATTCCCTCTCCTATGTTACTTCCTCATCATCCCATTAAAACAGTCTCAAAACCCTGTCACTTTCACCACCAAAGAGCTTGCAAATCTTCATCTCTTCTTGCACACATTAACACAAAAGAGTTATATTAATTTGAGTTTCCTGTGACAACAAAATCTGAGACAGGGACTTGAGTGAGGGTAGTTGATTGGTGAGGTGATCCCAGAGCAGGAATAAGAGAGCTGGAAGAGTGAGCCAGTGAAGGAAGAAAAATCAATCAAAGCTGTGTTACTGTGCTGCTTCCCTCTGTGGGTAATGGAGCTCAGTGGTGCCGGGGAAGCTCTGCAGAACCATGGAGAATGAACCTCAGAATTTTCCCTCTGAAGGACGGGAAGTGGGTCTTTATTCCTTCTCCCCTTCCCATATCCCTTCTCCTTTCCCATTGAAAGCGTAGCCCCAGGAATGTTAAATCTCCAGAACTTCTAAGCTACTCTGCAAATAAGTTCTGAGACAGAAAAGCTGACATAAGTGAGGTGCTTGAAATAGCATGCTGTCCCAGGGCACAGAACTGCCCAACAGAGCTTCAGGGGAAACCAGCATAGTGGGTAAAGGAAGCAGTGTTTGCTAAACAGCCTTTTAACTACTCTTATCTATTTAACTAATCTAGGCTTGCCCCTCTGGAAACCATTCTTCACCCTGTCTCCAGAACAATCATTCTTACATTTGTATCCATCAATGCAACACAATTTCTTAAGTGCATTCTCTTTGCCAGGTACTGCTCTATGTGTTGGTGAACAGGACCAGGACCAGTTTTTTTAATTTACACTCTAAAAGGACACAGATAAAAATAAGCAAGACAGCAAGGACAACATAATATCAGAGAGTGGTAGATCCAATGTAGATAATTAAAATGAGTTTGTATAAAAAGACTGGGTATAAAATGAGTTTGTATAAAAAAGACTGGGTAGGTACTTGAAATTACCTAGAAAGCTATTACAAAGAAAAAAACGACAAATGACTTAGTTTGGCTCACTAGAAGTGGGTGTGCAGAGGAGTGTATGGGTTCAAAATACGTTTAGGAGTTAGTGGAGTGAGAGTGAATTGGATATGAAGGCAAGGGAAAAAGAAAAACAAGAAAGATGCCTAAATATTTGGTTTGAGCACTCAACAGATAGCATTACCATTTTTTGAGACAGGGAAGCCTGGGGGAAGAGTGAGTCTCAGGAAGAAATAATGGGTCTCTGTTGACCCATGTTAAACTTGAGATTATTATTAAGGTATACGTGTGGAGGTAAACTTAAATGTGAAATTGTTACTCTCTCACTTAAAAATTCTTCTAGAACTCTATTTGCCCTCAGGATAAAGACCAAACTTGTTAGTAAGACACATAGTGTGCTTACAAAACCATCCTTTTCATCCAACTACATATTCTAACATTTAGTCACATTGATATCTATTTGCAAGTCTCAAAATGTCACGTTCTCTTCATGCCTCTCTAGATGTTGCTTCCCTACAACATATTTCTATTCTGTCTTACTCCTTCACTCTCTTCCAAACTCGGTCCTGGTTAATCCTTTGCAGACCTTTCCTGACAACCCTGTCCTGAGTTGAGTTCATCCAATCCTGAGTTGCAAACACCTCACCTTCAGTCTGTGTTCTCTGTACTTGTGTGTAACATAATGCTTAACACATCATGTACTGTATTTTCCTCCATTCTTCATTTATTTTCCCCATTAGCTGATGTGCAGGAAATTTGTATTTCCGGTGTTTAACACTTTTCCTCAATAGTATTAAATAGCTGATTCTGGTGCTTGAGTAAATCAATTAAGAAAAGAATAAATGATAGATGAGTGGAAAAAAGAGAGACAGTTGAACATCACACATGTTCAGTTAGCTATACATTCTTGAGTATAATATAATATTAGTTTTACTCTATTCATTAGGGTTCTTTCTTTGGAGGTTTATAATGTCATGTTTGTAATTAATTAGAAAACTTCTTACTTCTACTTAGTAGTTAAAATTTATAACTATGTATATAATAAATAGTAAGCTGAAGAAAATATTGAACAATTCATTTTCATTTATTATTTGTACCTACTTCCCCTCCCCTCAAAAAGGGTAATTTAATGTAGCAAACTGAGATAAATATAATAAAAGGATAAATTACACTTTGAAGAAGATGAGGAAATCAGGGAAGATATAATTTAAGGGTCAGTAAACAAAATAAAGCCATCAGTCAACTAAATAGCCACAGGGTTCAAAGCTAGCCAAAAGGCATAGACATATTTGGAAATATGATTTTTAAAAGTCAGTTCAAAATGGAATCATCAGTTTTAAAACAGTTACAGTTTCCATAGGAAAAAAAGCAAATAAAAAAAATACTGAAGTTAAGTAGAATATTTCTGAACCAAGCAACAAATATATTCCCTCTGAAGAAGAGAATGGTGTGTTCAAGTAGGTTTATTTAGAATAAATTCTAGTGTTCTTTCCCTTATAGAATAATATGATTCAATGATAACAGTTGTAAGGCTAGGTTTGTGGGTCAGTCCAGGTTCAATCAGAGAAGGAGAATCTCTGGGATATATATTTAATGAGAAGATTTGTTACAGATATTTGACCATATGCAATTGTGAGAGCAGGATAAGCAATTTCTATAGGTTATTGAGTTCATGTCTGATATTAAAGCTTGAAGTCTGCAAGGCATGTAATTGGGAAGGGAAGATAATATAATGTGGGTGAAAAAAAGGATGAGCTGGAAACACAGCAGCAGTGGGAGCCCAGGACAGTGTGAGACCTGTGTCAATTCTTGCTGACTTTGACCTTAATGGGGTCAGTGTCTTGCAGGGCTCTGCATCACAGAGCTAAACATATACACCTGGTCCAGGAGGCAGAGCAGACAAAGATGTATCTAAGGAAAGGTTGTTGCAGGCCTGAGCACAGGCTTACACCAGTAAGCACAGATGCAGACAAGACAATGTGTGTAAGCTACACCAGGGCTGTTATTTCACTTCCACCCTTCATATCTCACAGCAGAATCCCTCTTGGGACCCACCCTGATAGGAACAGGAGTTTTGGAAAGTGAAGTTCAGCTTAGGCAAGTTGACCCATTGCCAAAGCCAATGTAGTATGGCATAATGGAGTTACAAATCTAATATGTATTGAGTAAGTGAATGGAAATCTTGGATGGACTGATGGATAGATAGGTGGATGCATGAATAAATGCATAGGTCTCTGCATTCTTCCCAAAGGTTATTTCTCTGCCAATCTTCTTTGTAATGCCTTATCACCAATTCAAATCATATGTGCTTTATGAAAACAATGCATGATTACTATTATAATTAACATAAATTAAGATTAAATATTAACAGGAGATTGATGCAAAGTTTGCAGCTGAAGGTCTAACTTTAATATTAATAGCTAACTCTTACCAAGCATTTACTTGGTCACATTAATGATATGATTTAATTCTCACAACTTAAGAGTTGTCTTATGTCTTATATCTTTCTTCTAAAAGACAAGAATTTAGTTTTGCGTTAGGGTTACTGAAATAAAATTAATTTTTCCCCTAATTTTGGCCTTTCTAACCTGATATTCAAAAAGTATTGTTTTTCTCTTAAGCAATCTTACTAATCAATATGATAGATTCCCCAAAATGGTATCATCTTGCACACCAACACCAAAGCAGAGAGCTGGATGCATTATTCTGAACCCCAGGACAAAGAATATAAAGATAAAATCAGTTTGGGTAAACATAAGGTAGTTGACTGATATAAGGAAGGGAGTCAAAACCAGTTTATTGCATCTGTAGTTACTTAGGAGTGATGGACAAATGGGCTCCAAGAACTATTTAATTTTATAAATTTTGGGGGCGCCTGGGTGGCTCAGTCGGATGAGCAGCCGACTTCAGCTCAGGTCATGATCTCGTGGTCTGTGAGTTCGAGCCCCGCATTGGGCTCTGTGCTGACAGCTCAGAGCCTGGAGCCTGTTTCAGATTCTGTGTCTCCCTCTCTCTGACCCTCCCCTGTTCATGCTCTGTCTCTCCCTGTCTCAAAAATAAATAAAACGTTAAGAAAAAAAATATTAAAAAAAAATTTATAAATTTTGTTTAGCGAGATTTAAACTGTATTCTTCAAATTGAGAAAAGAGAAAATATACAAATAATGAATTAGTTCCACCTACATAGACATATTTTTATTTTATTCTATCATTGTTTTTCCCATACTTATTAATTTGTTGGGTTAGCTCAAATTGAAAACAAAATAAAAACTGATGTTATTATTTATCCATCAACTGAAGACCAGTGAGATATGGGTTTTCTGGGATTCTCTGGAAATGTTCTAACTTAAAATTCAAACATTTTCAGAGGACATTAAGTCACCAGAGTAAAACTGGCTGAAAAAGCTGTTTATCTAAATATTATTTCAAATGGCTTTATAAACAATTTCTTAATGAGTTTTGAACAATTTTCTCAAAGAAAAGCACTGTTCTCATCATTTCAGATTTGAAAACATTTCCTCCTTTGGGTAAAAGGACTAAAGTCTGTGTGAATCTGTGATATTCTAGGCACTGTGATCATCTCATTTAATTATTTATAGTGATCATCTCATTTAATTAAGCAAAAGCTCACTAAGTGTTTTATCTTTCAAGTTTTTACTCAGTGAACTTTAAATAGTTCACAGGCAAATGCATTGTCCAATGCATTCTCCCAGGCACATAGTAGATATTCTGTAATAACTTATGGATTAATTGATAAGTTCAATTCAGTCTAACAATTATTGACTATCTGCTCTGTGCCTGACACTAGGAATGCAAAGATGAATCAAATGGAATATTTGCTCTAAGAAACTCAACATCTAGTGCAAGAGTCAGGGCTGTGGGCAAGAAAGTACAATTAAGTTCAGAAAGTAGTGCAAGTTCCCTTGCAATAGACACAAGGGAAAAAGTTCCTTGGAAACAGATGGCAGAGCAATAAACTCTTGGTGTGCTTCATCTTGCAGAAGTGTGGGGCTTTCCTAGCAGGAGGAGAGGGTATTGCAACAAATGACGGTAGGAAAAGAAAATATAAACATTTGGTGCAATAGGAAGGACAGTATAGATGGGAAGGGATGGTTGCCTTTCCAGTGTGGCTGGAATGAAAGTTGCATGAAAATGGAAAGGAGTAAAATTTGGAATGGTTCAATGGAAGGAGACTGTGAAGAACTATATTCAACTAAAAAAATGAATTTCATAATCGAGGCAAGAAATATTTGAGACTCTGAATTTGGGTTAGCTTTGATTTTAGGAAATAAACTTCTGGGAGCAAGAGTTTACACTGTGCAAAATAATTTTCTTATTCATTAATTGTTTCTAAACCTGTGATGGAGATACTATCATTATTTCCATTTTTTCATTACATTGAAGAAAATGAGACTTGCAGAGGTTAAGTATCTTGGCTCATGTGAAAGTCAAGCTCCAAAGCCAGGTAGGTCTGAAAGGTTATTAACCTCTACAGTATCAGTGTCTTTCCAAGTTTCTAAGCTGGAATATATTGTCAAATGGACCCTCATAAACAGTAACAGAGGCTCAGATATGCTTTGAGTGCCATTTCTTGCCCGATGAGAGCACTGTGTATAAGAATTGAACATGGGGCGCCTGGCTGCTCAGCTGGTTAAATGTCCGACTTTGTCTCAGGTCATGATCTCACCATTTGTGGGTTCAAGCCATGCATGGGCCTCTGGGCTGACAGCTCAGAGACTGAAGCCTGCTTTGGATCCTGTGTCTCCCTTTCTCTGTGCTCCTTCCCTGCGCTCTCTCTCTCGCTCTCTCTCTCTCAAAAATAAATAAACATTAAAAAACAAAAAGAAAAGAATTGAACTTCAAGGGGTCTAGGCCATGACTAACCAAAGCTATCACCAATCACATAAATTAGTTTGAAAACGGAACTAAATTAAGCAACTGCTGATTTTAAAAATATCTGCTTAGTAGCTGGAACTAATAGCCAAATTTTATTTAACCCAAGTTTATGTTTCTATCCTCATAGCCTAGCAGAAACTCAGCAAAACTTATTTTTTAAAGAAAATAATAACCTAATGATGGAGAGATGCAATGTGCAAGAAAATGCATAGAGGACAAAAAAAGCAAAGAAGGAACTGGAGACAAAAAATAATGGATTTCAATTCTTAATGGTGGTTCGTCCTAAGTCAGGCATTTAAGATTTCACATTATCCATTTCATCATCTGCAAAATGAATGTAATATTATTCGTCCTGTAAACTTCTCACATGCTTCGAGTGAAGAGCTTGTGAAATCATGTATGTGAAATTGCTTTGTAAACTTTTAGGTCCTGTAGAAACATTTGCTTTCAACATCATGATAGCCCTTTGATTAAAGTACACTTTTAACCACTGAAAGGGGGGTTCTGTACACTTCAATGTGATATTGAGATTAAACTATCTTATTTGAAAAAGATCAGAGATGGTCTTCAAAATGCCTATGAAGTACCATGCATATCTATACATAGCATCAATCTATGAAGATTGAGTACTTATTTGAGGCTGTGCCAAGACTCTATCTGACAAAGCCATCGATAGACTTCACAAGGCATCAGCACTTCTTGTGAGGGCATAACAAAAGCTCTTTTGTAGCTCAAGAAAGCAAAATTAAAAATGGAAACAGCCAGAGATCTTTTTTCATGCAAAAAGTCAGGGAAAAAGTGTCTAGTAATACAAAGTGAAGAAATTTAAGGACAGTGACTATAACTTAATTACAGTCTATAATTATAAATTCAGTACATTAAATAAAAAATCACATGTTCCTTTAGCAAAATCAACCTTTTAATGAAGCTGAACACCACTGTCATTTGTTAAGTGTACAAGAAATGGGAAATCTTGTTAGTGTAATCCCTGAAAACCATGTGGTTTATAAGATAGTAAAAACAGGTAGAGAAAATATATTCCAAAGTAAGCATTAAAGGAACAAACAAATATTTATTAAAGGTAAACACAATGACATTGAAGGTTATGAAGCAAATATGTACAACTAAATCGATGGTAAAAAGATAAAAACAAGATGAAACATTTTATATGGCAACAGGAATAAAGAAACAGAAATCTAATATTTGAACTCTAGTACATACTTTATAACCAACTAATGTGATCCCCTCATCTATGCCTCAATTTCCTCATATATAAAATGAGAAGATTGGAAGAGATAATACCTAAGGTTGATATGATTTTATTATTCTAAGCAAAACTAGAATAAAATTCTATTTGCCTATCAAAACTTTGAGTGCTGATATGACATCAAAGGTACTAAGAAGGCTTTTTTTACTCAAAAATTACACCCATTGCTCACTCCAATGTTCCAAAT
The DNA here is from genome assembly GCF_018350215.1 of Panthera leo. Classification (NCBI taxonomy): domain Eukaryota; kingdom Metazoa; phylum Chordata; class Mammalia; order Carnivora; family Felidae; genus Panthera; species Panthera leo. The sequence continues at coordinate 190,051,750 of NC_056682.1, forward strand.
ACATAAAAGAATATGTATTAGTTTGTTAGGACTGCCATACTCAATATCACAGTCTAGGTGGTTTAAACAACACAAATTTATTTTCTCATAATTCTGGAGGCCAGAAGTCCAAGATCAGGGTGCCTCTATAGTCAGGTACTGGTAAGGGCTCTCTTCTTGGCTTGCATATATATGGCTGCAATCACTCCATATGCTCACATAGCCCTTCCTAGTTGTGTGCAGAGGAGAGAGAGAGGAAAAGGTAGGAGAGAGGGTTAAGGGAGGGGTGCGATAGGGAGAAATCTCTTCCCCTCTTCTCATAAAGCCACCAATCCTATTGGATTGGGTCCCCAGCCTCATGACTTCATTTAACCTTTATTACCCCCTAAAAGCCCTATCTCCAAAAATAGTCACTTTGGAGGTTAGGACTTCAACATGCAGGGAGAGAGGTTGCAAAATTTGGTCCATAGCACCAACATTTAAAAGATGTATAAAAAAATTACTAAACTTTCCCAATAAGTAGGCTCCTTCTTGGTGTTCCAGTTATAAAGACAGATGGAAAAGTTTTTTAGGCAACTTTGAAAAAGATCTGGTGGAGAAGAAAGCTGGATCAATAATGCCCTAAAGGTATGAAGAACCAGAGGAGAAAGTGATCCTTGACAAATGAAAGTTAAAATTATTCATGCTTTTACTCAAGAATATGGTTAGTTTGAGGTTTGCTTGCAGGTAGGGTTTTTTAATTCACCAATCTACCTTTGGATGGAAACCAGCTTTAACCCAAAAATCCAAATGAGAGCAAATTATATCTTTTCCCAAAGAGCATAAATAAACCCAGGGCAATCTGATTTAGTTTGTTTATAAAGGAGATCAAGGAAATAGGTGCTGGAAAACTTTACATTTTCTCCACTTCTGAAACTCTCTCATGGTTGGAGGCTAGTAACAAAGTAAATAGTCAGGTAGAATCATACTCTATGTCTACTTTCTCTCCTCTGCTAGACCAATCTGCATGTGTTGAATGCTCTACAGTAGTCAAACAGATTGAATAAAGAGATACTTGTACATAATAGAAATGCCTGGGTGTCCAAATCCAGGAAGGTCTGTAGTGGTTAAATGACATTACCTTTGGAACTAAGTTTAAGCAATTCCTGGTTCTATCACTTCTTTATTATTGACCTTGCTCAAGTAACTTGAGTGTCATTCTGTTTCCTCAGCCATAAATTGGATATGGTGATAATACCTGATTCAGAGGGTTGTGCTGAGGATCAAAATAAATACTAACTTTTACAAAATGTCACGCTGTTGACACATGTTAGTGGCTCTACCGCTATTACTACTACTATCGTCATTATTATTTGATATGATAGAGGAAAGTTGCCATCATTCAGTCTATTCTCGTGGCACCATATAAATCAGTAAGGACTTCTCTAATTTTGTCTTTCTATCTGGCAGCATGCAAGGCACTGCATGGGACACAAGAAATGTACACTATATTAACTATCATCCATGGGCTAAGAATTCAGATGGTGAAATTATGATATTTCCAAAAGCCCTTTGGAAAAGAAAATTGAGGCTAAGATAGAACTTAAACATATTGTTCAAGGTCTCAGAGCAAAGAAGCGCTGAGTTTATACCAGAGTTGTCATCTGATTGAAACATCAAGCTCCAGGCTCCATATCAGTTCTGAGAACCCTATAACCTGATGGGAAAGGGCATAACTGTGCCAGATGGGGTGGAGTTATGACAGTTCCAGAGCTAAACCAGACCAGTGACCTTTGGTCCCATTAGTGCTCGGTTCTCAACAATTCAGCTGACAATAGCTCCACAGCTTTAGTGGACAAATCGACAATGGTTAATGTGGATTACAGCTGAGGCCCCAACTTGACATTATTTTTGGTTTCTTTTCTACAGACAATATCTCTTCCTTAATGTCAAGCAGGAGTAGGGCTGAGGAAGATCTCTCTGGGACAGAGGGATTTTAATCTCGTCTACAACACGCATGCCCTGAATTTCCAAATTCATTCAAAATGTTTGTCTTAGTATGCATGTGATTCAGACTCTAGGTCAGACCTAGCTTGTGAGGTTAAATAAAGGTAAAAGCCTAAGTTTCTGTGCATACCAGAGATGCCATTGTAATGTTTCATGACTTTCCGGAAAGTGGACTGACAGAGGAAGCAATCACCGTGCTGTAGTTTTTGTGTAATATTTGTACATTCCACACCCTGACTCCCACCTATAAACACTCGAAGGAAATCATAAGCATAGTTAATGACATATTAGATGTAAGACCTCTGTTTCCTAAGGACATTCTCCAAGGCAGTTGTTCAAAGGGAGCCTGGAATTTTCCATCAGAAAATCGTTCTCTTTCTTAATAATGATCTCACGTGACACGCATTCTTTTTTTCTTTTCTTTTCTTTTACTCTTTTGATAGATCTTACACTGTGAATTCTATGGGAAATGCTATTTCTACAGAGTCTGAACTTTACTCTCAGAAATGCAGGGTAATCCTAGGAGGTTAGTAAGAGACCTTCTGACAGAATGTATTTGATCTACAATATAGCCTGGCCCCAAAGATACCCGCAGCCAGATTTCGGGAGCAAGGCCAGGGTCTGTGCAGCATCAGAGCAGACCAGAACCCAGAGCGCTCGGGCCCCTCACATTTGTCCATGCAGGATAAATCACATACTCTAACCAAGGTTGTGGCCACAGTTTGCCAACCAGATCTGTTTCCTCCCAGGAGAAACTCATAGTTGAATGTGATTAAAAAAAAAAAAAAAAAAAAAAGAGGGAGAGAAAGAGAGAGGGAAAAAAAAAACCAGCCAATGTGATATATTTTAAACATCCAGGAGATTTCACAGCTTCTCCAAGGGAGTAGATTTCCAAGTGGATTTCTAATAGTAAACTTAAGTTGAAATATTAGTCTCTGCTCCTTACATATCCCAGACTATCGGTGGACAACTAAGACACTGATATGTGACCAGCCCGGGAGAAGCTTTGGACAATTAGGTCTTGACTTTAAAAAGTACTTTTATTTGCTTCAAAAAGGACTCTTGCACTAACTTTCTAACTACTGAAAAGCCAAAACCCTCTCTGTTAAAAAATGTATCCCTTTAAATATATCTCACAGGAAGCATAGAATTCTTTTTTGTCTCTTTCTGAAATAATCCAATTGTAACTGCTGAAAAGGACTTCCTAGAATGAAAAAAAAGAAGTCTAGCAGTAAAACTCGTTTTGTTATTCTAAAAATGAGGCAAATGTACTATATGGTGGGGAGGAAGAAAAAATTATTTTCTTTCATAAAATGTTTTTTGTTAAGTCAACATTATATGTGAAATCATAAGCCTATCTGTGGAGCTAGATTGCATAGATTCCCATCTTGGGTGAATTTCTTCTTATATTCTTTAGTTTCTTTGACCAAACCCAAAAAAAAAAAAAAAAAAGAAAAAAGAAAAGAAAAGAGAGAGAGACAGAGGGGCTAGCAATAGTGCTTACTTTATGGGTTCTTGTGAGAATTAAATATGTTAATACTTGCAAAACACAAAGCACTCAATAAATGCTAGGTATTATTGTTAGTAGCTATTCTAAAAATCTAAACTTAATAGAAGGCATATTTTCCTCCTAAATTTGGATCTCTATGTATCCAAACTATGTCGTAATCAACTATATGCATTCCCTGGGAGGCCAGCTAACTCCACCAGGACATGCCTGGCACTTGGTTTCCAAATAGACTCGCCATCTTATCCTATTAAGCACTTATCCCTGTATGTTGTAATTTTCTTTACTTGATCATATCCTTGTTTGTGTGACCTCCTGAAAGGCAATTGTCTCAGTAGATACTAGCTTCCTTTTCCAGGAATGCTCCAGGTAAGAATAACCATAGACATAATATTTTCTGCTGGAAGTTGACTATTGCGTATATTACTTAAAAAAAACAATAACTCTGCTTTAATAAGAACATCAAAAACCTTCTTTGAATGTAAGAACAAATAAACTTGGAGCATAGCCAGATCTGGGTCCATAGATTATCCACCTATGTATCTCCTGCAGTTTAGGAAGAGAGGTGAGTTGATCTGGAGACTCACTCAGGGTCCTGACAGGAAATTGATGTAAACCAAAAGGAGCAATTATGGAAACTTTAATGATAGATCTATTTACAACCTAGGGACAGGGTTTAGGAAACCAACAGGAGACAACACAGCAATAGCAAGATTGTTCTTATTCTCTGTCAATCTGAACAAGCAAAAGGAGGGAATAGCACCAGGAAGCAGGTGACCTGTGCCCGTAGGAGAGGTCTGGGGGACAGAGGTTGTGGCCAGTCAGCAACAGCCAACTTGCCATCTTGTCAAGAGGGAGCTGAGATCATAAATATTCCACACTTTATCTTCTTCCACTATTTGTACCCTGCCAGGCCTTCTCATTGTCCAAGTGCAAACCGAAGTCAGAAGCCAAAGAACTTTAGATGATGCAGTCACTGTGGCCAGCTTCCCCAGAGCTCACAATAAGGTAGAAAGGGATGACAGTGAATCTGGGGATGCAAATATCCTGCAGGGTCAAGAAATGCTCTGAACAATACATCGAAGCATTTCATTTTTTTAAATGTTTATTTATTTTTTTAGAAAGAGGGCACACTTGCAGAGGAAGGGCAGAGAGAGGGGGACAGGATCTAAAGCAGGCTCTGTGCTGACAGCAGACAGCCCAATACAGGGCTCAAACTCATGAACCTCAAACCCATGAACTGCCAGATCATGACCTGAGCTGAAGTCAGATGCTTAACCTACTGAGCCACCCAGGATCCCCACGTGTGTTTCTTTTTTGTAGCCTTTCCCATGCTATAAAAGAATCCGGAAAGCTGGTGTTAAAAAAAGGCTTTCAGGTTTCAGAGAACCTCTCCAAATCAGAGTGTCAGAGTGCAAACCCATTAAAATAGAAAAATAATGACAGAAACTGGTTCTGTTTTTATATCTAGGGGGCTTCCTAGGTTCATATTAAAGATAATTTGAATTAAACTTTGTTTGGAAACTTTATCAACTTTTGACTGAAGGGAGATATATTTCCAATAACTAGCTGTTCCATATCTAAAACAGGAATCTCCTAACTTTGTTGACCATAAAGTCTGTCAATAAGGAAAAGCTGAGCATGCACTCATAATACATATGTACTTATTAATAAAGTATATATAATATACATATATATATATATATACACTATTCTACTATTTTACATGCATTATGAAACACATAATTGTGGAAAGTAATAACAGATGAGACAAAACAAACATAAACAGAGTTTAAGATTTTCTCCCTTACCCCTATGCACATATTAGTTACCCACTTTACACATGGATTTGGAGACTCATTCAGTCTGTAGAGACCTTAAAAGACCATTAGAATCCCACACTTAACCCAATGGTATTCTAGGCACAGTATTATTCTATCCCATGAACACTTTAGAAGTCAGGCTCTTAAGACAGAACACAGCCACCAAAATTAGGATTTTCTGAATGATCAGAAGATGCTAAACAAATACCTCATTTCTGAGAAACATGTTAAGGTATAGCTAAGTGTTGGCAGCACTCTGTTCCAGTAACCCCACTGAGAAGGTCTCATCTTCATTTTACAAAAGCGGAAACTAGGGCATAGAATGTTTTGGTAACTGTTCAAGATGATCTTTTTCTGTCATAAAACCCAGGTATCCTGAGTTCTAGTTGAACATTCAGTCTCAAGATACATGGCTTCCTACCTAGAAAATTTTTTATAGAAGAAATTTATGGAATAAACCAGCATTGGATCACAGAAAAGTCTCTAGCAGGGAAAGATATGTCATGGTGCCTCAGAGAAATTATTTGCTCAGAGAAGTTAAGCAAAATGCCTGATGCTTACCTGGTCTCTTGGTTTCTGCTTTTCTCACTGGGGCTGAGAAATCCAAGCCCTTCTCACTGGAATGTGAGTCACTCTGGGCCTGGTACTATGATTATCAGATTATCATCCCTTTTTCTCTAGCACCTGATAGAGTGGCTAGCAACATAGATTCCCAATAAAATGGCCAAATAAGTAAATGTTTACTCTTCTGAAACATAAATTGTGTGTCTTCAAGGCAGTGAGAAATTTGGCAATCAGAATTAGAGAATTATCTCAAAGTATATATATATATATATATACATATATATATATATATACACATATACATATATATATATACACATATACATATATATATATATACACATATACATATACATATACATATATATATATATATATATATATATATATATATATATATAGGATCTGCTAAATTGAATTAGAATGAATTGCATTAATATAATGGGAGTAGTATGATGATTTGCAGTAACCCTCATCAGTTAGCCACAGGTACTATAACCTTTTACCATAGTCCTGAAACCATAACATCCTGTCCTTAACTTGGTGGTATTTAAGAATTACTCTGGATGGCATTCAAATTGCAAACCTTGAATACTGCATACAGCAGCTATCAACTGCTTCTCTTTATATACATATATATAAAGTTTTAAAAATACTCCATAATCTTTAAAGATCATGAAAACTACCTCAAAATATCCCCTGTAGTTAATTTCAACAAAGGGAAAGAATTCTTGGCCAGTAAGTCCACCTCGTTCACAGCTTTCACCAGTTAACAAGGTACAGTTCAATTCCATTTTGCCTCCAACTCCGTCTCATTAAGCTTGGCTCCAGTTCAAGCCCCCTGAGCCCCTCCCACTGTCCCTGAATGGTCCCGATGTTTCACTTCACTAAAGAAGAGATTAATTTGTAGAAAGGCTTCAGCACATTCCAGGGTTGCTCAAGTGCACTTCTTTTCATAGAACAGGCTTTTGATTTTGTGCTTTAAATCAAAGGCAGAGAGCAAAAATTCCAAGTATGTATGGGCTTCCGACCTTTAAAAAAACAGGATTGTTCAGATGGAATTTGACACAGAAATGCTCTACTCCACTACTCTTGTTAGTTTGATTCTTCCCCAAGATACCCCCTTTCTTCTTTCTACTAAATATCAGCATTTCAATCAAGCTGGTGTTTGGCAAAGCATTAAAGATAAGTGAAGAGTTCGTTATTAGTAATTTATTCATATTGACATTTTAGGGGTTTTATTTCCTTGGAAAACACAGTGTCTCCAGTTAGGAAACCTGTTTGGTAGAAAATATATTAATACACTATTTTCCGTGTCATGGGAGATAATATATTTACTTGGACACTGAATCAGGCACTAGTTAAAAAAAAAAAAAAAACTATATGTGGAAAAATATTTTTTAATATTTGTACAAACTTCTGAGTTATAAATTTATGACTTCAATAGAGAAAGGAAGCATAGAAAGCATTAAATACTTTCAATAGTACCTTTGAAAGACTGTTTTCAATCATCCTTGAATCTTCTTTATTCTACCATTCCTATTTTTTAAGCTTACCATTATAGTTTAACTTAAAACCTGTGGCAAGCAAAATGTAATCCAGTCACAAGAAAGACCCTATCCCATGTGGGAGGGAGATGTTGCTTTGATCTTGCTCAGGATGTCTATTAAATAAAACAGTAGGTCACCCCTGCTTCTTTGGTCTGATTCTATGTACACACACACACACACACACACACACACACACACTCTTTGATGAACAATTTGAGAAATAAAGACAGTTTCAGTAGGTTGTATACTCAATGCAATGATTGATCTAGTTACAAAATTATTATATCTTTCAATATTCAACAGTTGACTTTAGGGGAGAATAAGGATACCATGGCTGTGCAGGACTTCTGAATGCTCAGAATATATTTAAGTAATAAGCTGCATTTGAGGAACATTTTTGACCTTTTCAAAATGCTTTCAACTTTATTTTGCAGACCCTTTGACTACATGAAAAGAGGTGCTCTGATTGATTATAAAGGCGGGGGGGGGGGGGGTGCTGTTGATAGCTGCAATTGAAATTTGATCACTGGAATGGGATCTACTAAATTGAATTAGAATGAATTGTATTAATATAATGGAAGTAGTATGATGATTTGCAATAACCCTCATCAGTTAGCCACAGGTACTATAACCTTTTACCATAGTCCTGAAACCATAACATCCTGTCCTTAACTTGGTGATATTTAAGAATTACTCTGGATGGCATTCAAATTGCAAACCTTGAATACTGCATACAGCAGCTATCAACTGCTTCTCTAATGCCATGTTGCATTCCGCAGTTTCTTCTTTGTACATGCATTAGAGTATAGGACAAGCAGAGTTCTATACCTTCTTCAATCACCTAGACTTCTGATTTAGTCAAGTTTCTCTCAAGATGAAGGAAAAACAGTTTCCTGGAACATAGAAGTGGCTGGAAAAGGGTTTTGAACCTGCCTAATTCAAAGTAGGGTGGCCAACCAACAACAACAAAAAAAGCGCCCAGGACTAGATGGTTTCATTGGCAATTCTACCAAACATTTAGAGAAGAACTAATGGCATTCTTTCTCAAACTCTTGCAAAAATTAGAAGAAGAAGGAAGACTCCCAAACTCATTCCACAAGGCCAGCATAATCTAAATTCTAAAGCAATCATAGCAATCAGACAAGATAAAGAAATATAAGGCATCCAAATTGGAAAGGAAGAAGTAAAACTGTCTTTGTTTGCAGATGATATGTCATGTATAGAAAATCCTAAAGGCTCCACCAGAAAACAAAACAAAACAAAACAAAACACAAAACACATTACAACTAATAAAAAAGTTCAGGGGTGCCTGAGTAGCTCAGTCAGTTGGGTGTCAGATTTTGGCTCAGGTCATGATCTCACAGTTCATGAGCTCAAGCCCTGCATCAGGCTCTGTGCTGACAGCTTGGAGCTTGGAGCCTCCTTTGGATTCTGTGTCTCCCTCTCTCTTTGCCCCTCCCCTGCTCACACTGTGTGTGTGTGTCTCTCTCTCTCTTAAAAATAAACATCAAAAAAAATTTTTAAGAATTATTCAACAAGTTCAATAAAGTTACATAGTACAAAATTAGTATACAGAAATAAGTTGTGTTTCAATACACTAATACTGAAATATCTGAAAAATAAATAAAGGAATTAATCCTAATCACAATAAAATAAATAAAAAAAAAACAGTAAAAATCGTAGTAATGTATTTAACCAAGGAGAGAAAAGATCTGTACACTGAAAATTATTATAAGACTTTGAAGAAATAAATTGAAACAGTCAGAAATCAAAAATGGAAATATACTATGTTCATGGATTGAAATAATTAATATTGTTAAAATGTCCATACTACCCAAAGCTTTTTATAGATTCAGTGCAATCCCTATCAAAATGCCAGCAGCATTTTTCATACAATTAGAGAAAAAGCAATCCTAAAATTTGTATGGATTCACAAAAGACCCTGAAAAGCCAAGGTAATCCTGAGAAAAAAGAACAAAGCTGGAGACATCACACTTCTTGATTTCAAACTATACTATAAAGATGGAGTAATAAAAACAATATGGTTGTGGCATAAAAATAAACACGAGTCGAGAAATAAATCCTCATACATATGTTCAATTTTTGACAAGAGGGCCAAAAATACTCATATAGGAAATGGATAGTCTCTTTAATAAATATTTTTGGAAAACTCAGTAACCAGATATCCATCTGAATAACCAGATGTGGGGGCGCCTGGGTGGCTCAGTCGGTTAAGCGTCTGACTTTGGCTCAGGTCATGATCTCGCGGTCCGTGAGTTCGAGCCCCGCGTCGGGCTCTGTGCTGATAGCTCAGAGCCTGGAGCCTGTTTCAGATTCTGTCTCCCACTTTCTCTGGCCCTCCCCCGTTCATGCTCTGTCTCTCTCTGTCTCAAAAATAAAATAAACGTTAAAAAATAAAAATAAAAAAAGTAAAAAAAGAATAACCAGATGTGGAAGAACAAAATCAGACAACTACTTATACCACTTAACAAAAATTAACTGGAAATGAATTAAATACATAAATATAAGAACTAAAACCATAAAACTCCTAGAAAAAAAACATAGGGAAAAAGTCTCTTGACATTGGTCTTGGCAGTGATTTTTTGGATATGACACCAAAAGCACAAGTACCAAAAACTAGAATTTATAAGTGGAACTACAGCAAAGTAAAAATTTCTGCAGAGAAAAAGAAACAATTGACAAAATGAAAAGGTAGCCTATGGAATGGACAAAAATGTTTACAAATCATGTATCAAATAAGGGATTAATATCCAAAATGTATAAAGAACTCATGCAACTCAATAGCAATTTAACAAGCAATCTGATTTAAAAAAGAAAAGAAAAGAAAAAAAAAGGCAGAGGAACTAAATACATATTTTCCCCAAAGAAGACATACAAATGGCCAACTGGTACAGGAAAGAGTGTTCAACAGCAGCACTAGTCATCAGGGAAATGCAAATCAAAAACACAATGAAATGTTAGAATGGCTATCATCAGAAAGACAAAAGATACCAAGTGTTGGCAAAGATGTGAAGAAAAGAGCATTGTTGGTGGGAATGAAATTGGTAGAACCACTATGGAAAACAGTATGGAGGTTCCTCAAAAAATTAAAAATTGAACTACTATAATACCAACAATACCCCTTCTGGGTATATGTCCAAAGGAAATGAAAATAGGATCTCAAAAAGATATCTGCACTCTTATGTTCACTGCAGCATTGTTCACAATAGCCAAGATATGGAAAAAACCTAACTGCCTATCACCAGATGGGTGGATAAAGCTATGGTACATATACACAATGGAATATTATTCAGCCATGCAAAAGGAGGTTCTGCTGTTTGCAAAAACATGGATGAACTTTGAGGGCATTCTGCTAGGTGAAATAAGTCGGATGGAGAAAGACATATACAGTATGATATGACTTATATTTGAAATTTTAATTTTAAAAAAGTTAAATTAATGAAAATAGAGTAGAATGGTAGTTGCTAGGAGCTGGGGGGGGGGTTAGTGAGAGAAATGGGGAGATGTTGGTCATAGGGTATAAACTTCCAGATATATAATAAAAAAGTTCTTGAGATCTAAAATACACTATAGCTAACAATACTATATCGTATACTTGAAAGTTGCTAAGAGAGTAGATCTCAAATGTTCTCATCGCAAAAAGGAAATGGTAATTATGTGATATGATGGAGGTCATGTTATGCTAATGCTATGAAAGTAATCCTTTTGCAATATGTAAGTGTATCAAACCAACACTGCACACCTTTGACTTAAACAATGTTATATGTTAATTATATCTCAATAAAGGCAAAAAAATAGAAAGGGGTAATGACAATATGATAACTCTGTGATACTAAAGATTTAACACATGAATTTCTTTTGGATTGATAAAATGTAACAAAACAAAAGGAAAACGTTTATCAGATACATGATGCTATGGAATTACAAGAATTAAAAATTTTATCATTAAAACAACAACAATAAACCAAAATCCAAAGAAAAATAACCAAGATCTGACAGTGAAGCTGCCATAGCTACATAGCCATTTAGTACAGCACACACAATACTCTTGGGCATGCCCTTTAGGGACTGTACTTTGATATGCAAGTGATCTCAAATGGGGCCTCTTCTGGGTCTCTGCCACATTCCAAGAAGAAATGGAGAAGAGGTATCTATTAGAGACAAACTTAGTCCTAGGAAAAACAGTGGGCCAAGTGATAAGGGGCCTCCTTTAGAAAGAGGAACATAGAAGTTTTTAAAACTCCTTTTCCACTGAATAAGTTCTTTCCTCTTTGTAATGCTCCTCTTCTAGAATTGCTGCAGTAAGCAGCACATTTCCCTTCAGAGGGATCCCTTTCCCAGCAGAAACTAGTGTGGAGCCCAGAGTAAATAGACCTAAAATAGAGTGCTTAGAAGAGCTGCTACCTTTCTGTGGGATACTTCCATGTATGGTTTGGCTCACTTGAGAATGAGTAGATTGGAAGGGCAATCAGGATAAAGAACTAGGAAAAGAGGCCATAGTAGGTCATCAACCTCTCTTTTCTTGACTTTGTTACCACCAAATACAATAATTGACACTTACCTTTGATGTAGCATTTGCTAGGTATCAGGCACTTTCTAAATGTTTCACATCAATGAACTCATTTGATCCTTTCACTGACCCTATGGATCTCATTCTATAGATGAGAAAACTGAGGCCAGACAGGATAACTCCATTATCCAAGGCCCTACAGCTAGTAAAAGGCAGAGATGGTGTTTGAACCCGGGAATTCTGACTTTAGGAAACTGTACACTCAACTATCACACTATTTTAGTGAACGTAAAGAAGCCCTTTGTGCTCATATCAATTTCAACTCATAGGCTAGGGGGGGGGGGTCCCAAAGGCCAAATATTAATAAGGACAAATGATAAAATTGCCTTGTGTATTTCCCTTGAGGGCTCAAAGAAAGATGGCTACAACCATGATAAAACACATCAGCTGTATATAAAGCTCTCCATCCATAAAACAAATGTCTTTTTTTCTCATGGTGCCCCTGAATCTCAAGGATTGAGTACTTGGGAGTACCTAAAATAAGCAAGACCTATTGTCCTAAGTGGCTATTCCAAAGTCCTGAAAGGTCACTTGTAAATTCCCTTGTGATTCCACTCTACAGCGTCTTATCAATGAATCATACTAATTTTAATGCTGAATTCCACTTTGCTTTGCCTCCATTCCATTCTAATGTTTAAATATATAATTAACACTAACTTTGTAGAATTTCTACTATATACTATTGGGTTACCTTCTTGTCGATAGTGCTACCATCCAAAGGTCAGATTTGCTTAGCATTCTTGAGCTGGTGAATACGATATTTGAGAAGCAAATACAGGCACAAGATAAGCTGGTTTCAGAAGCTAGGCTTAACTAAGAGTCAAAGACTGTCCCATATCCCATCATTCTGTAGGCTACAAGCCTAGATTCCAGAGAAAAAAAAGTAACGTGGCCTCAAGAAACACATGATCACTATAGTTACATCACACTGTCTCCTGGCATACACAAAGAGGAATAAAACAACCCATCAAAGAAAATCATTTACAACGAAAACAAGGTGTCCATGTGGAAACAAATCAATTACTGGAAAGTATACACCCAGACAATTTCTAAACAATGTCCAGTCATGATTAATTTTAGTTTTAGGAATTCAACAAAGAAATATTGTCCATTCAGAATCTCTAGTCCTGCTGAGATTCTGGGATGTTGCCAATGGCTCAGCTAACTATTCACAGATCCTGGCAACCTGTGTCTGAAACTACACAGTTAGATCACCAGATTACCAGGATTGCATTTCTCTAGTCTTTACAGCCATCTGCTTCTTTTGGTGACACAGAATCCAGCAAAGGGGAGCAGAAATTGCCATCCCAAAATATGGCTCTTTGGCCTACGGATTATTTTAGGCTGATTATTTTTAAGAAACAGCAGACAGAGGAAAACCTCTGAAAACCAAGTAGAAATTACCCTTTTGTAAGAGACATTAACATTTACAAGGAATATCTCCTTTGGTTAGGGTGTTTCCCTCTGTATACCAGGAAGAGAAGGAAGGCTAAATCTCTAGAAACTCTTATCAATAAAGCACTTAAATTAGCATAACAACCATTCCCTTGTTTACTGTGCTTTGCCTGATAACCTTTCCAAACTGGCTTCCCCACCCCCAACATCTTCTTCAGTCTTTAGCTAGAGATGGTTTTTAAGGTGGTGGCTCAGCCCATTTCAGGGATTTGCTCAGTTTTTTGGTCATCGCCCTTGTATACAGGAGGTATGCATGTTATTAAACTTCTGTTTGTTTTTCTCTTGTTAATCTGTGTTTTAATATAGGTCATATCTCAGTCAAGAACCTAGAAGATTAGAGGGAAAATTATTTTTCCTCCTTTCCATCAGTAAGAATTTTTCTCCCCAGTTCTGCTAGCCATAGGAATCCAGTTTGTAGGTCAAACTCACTCAGGCATATCAAGGACCTAACTCGCAAATCAAACAAAAATGGAATCCACCTAGAGTCAAGGTGTAATATATGCAGAAGTTAAGATAGTGAATTTTGTTGTCAAATTCAAGTCCTGGCTCTACCATTTCCTATATCTTAATCTTGGGAAAATGACTTACCCTTTTTTTCTGAGGCTAAGTTTTCTCATGGGTGAAATGGGGATAATTATAGTACTAGCTGACTCAGAAAATCATCTGTAGAGCTACTCAACGTGTGATTATTGGACCAGCAGCATCTTGTCAAGTCACATGGGAGGTTGCTAGGAATGCAAACTCTTGAGTCCTACCCCAGAAATCTGAATTAGAACTGCAGGAAGGGGACGCATTAGCTAAGAATCTGTATTTTAACAGCTCTCTAGGAGATTCTTAGGCACACTTATGTTTGATTCACTGATTTGAAAGCATTAAATAAAATGTGAAGCCTTCAATATGGCTCCTGGTATGCAATATGGCTTCAATATATGTTAACTATTATTTTTATTAGCGTGGAGGAGCGGAGCTAAGATTTGACTTTGATCAAAGATTTAGGAGCTCAAAAGGCTCCAGTGAACTACTAGTAAAGACACCAGCAAGTTTCAAACTAATTGGAAAGGGACTGTAGAACTGCCATTTCACCCGTTTCACTTTGTAAGATCTCCAGTGCATTTCTAAGATTTCTTTATTCCTCGTACCTATAACCCATTCAATTACAAGCCATAACCATCTTGCACCTTCTTAAATATCATTTCCATAAAGTAAAACATGACTGATTACAATGTAAAAGCCCACATCCATATGGCAATATGAATCATACTTGAAAACTGGGAGTGGTCAAAGAGACAGAACCCTAAATGATCGTCCTTTTGAAAGAGCAGAGCTGCTAATCAGCCCATTATGGTACCAGCAGAGCAAATGCCAAGAACACGTAAGAATTTCTGTGGGTACTATTTAACTTGACAAGAAAGTTTGGTGGCTATTGTTAATATTATCTCAGCTGTAGGCAGTCAGTGTATAGTTCACCTTCTGTAACTAGAGAGAGAAGAAACATCCTTCCTCCAACCCACTTTTGGACACCCTGAGGAACCCATAAGAGGGCTCTGCGAATTACACACACCCCACTCCCAAGTTAACTCCGAAAAGTCTAGCCAAGGAAAAGTATAATCTTTTACATCTATAGTATCATGGTGTCTTACTCTTTGAAAAATAAAAATCTTGGGGCGCCTGGGTGGCTCAATTGGTTAGACGGTTAAGCGTCTGATTCTTGGTTTCAGCTCAGGTCATGACCTCATGGTTTTGTGGGTTTGAGCCCTGCATCAGGCTCTCTCTCCCTCTTTCTCTGTCCCTTCCCCTTCTCATGCTATCTCTGTCTCCCTCAAAATAAATAAATAAACTTAAAAAAAAAAAGAAAAGAAAAAGAAAATTCTTGAATTTAGGGTTTCAGATGAACAAGTTTTTACTGAATGCATAAAGACCTTAGAATATATCAAGTTTGATCCCAAAACAAAACTAGGAATAACTTCTCCAGCAACCTGGATGGAGGGTCACATAGTTCAAAACACGTCGAGTAATGAGGCTCTAGGTGCCCATTATTTTAGATTTAGCCAAGAAAATACCTTTCTATACTATCTGCACATGCAATACTGCCTAATGCTGGCTCTTTTTTCCTAATAATCTATATTAGATATTAAAACTTTATCACTACTGTAGAATCCATTTTATCAAACCTGATCCGCATGGTAGTCAATTAATTTAAAAGGTTGAATAGAGCAGGAAAACATAACAGTTTTAGCCAAAACATATTAAAATGACATGCTTATGTCCATATTTGTACTTTCTTTATTTTTCTTATATAAATTTCACCTATAATGCTTCTTAAAAAATATCCAACTCCAGAATTGTTAAATTGAAGCTAGAATTTAGAGGCATACGTGAAAGATATCAGTCTATTGCATTCACCTGAAAATTTATGATTGTTTTCCCTATCTTGTTGTACCTAGGTCTCACCTACACCTAATTTCTAAAGTATTTTAAGAAATTCTCCTTCATTGAGTCTTTTAACATAATTTTTACTATTATAATTAACACTCCTTTATACTTTCACACTTTTACTTAACTGAATTTATGTAATATTGAATAAAATTATGTAAGTAATGACAAGAAATACTGACATAATCCCATTGGGAATCAAAAGGAAACGATCTCTGGGTAAGCAAACAGCTCAGCAAGTTACAATGCCAGCAAATCACTAAACCAGAAAGGAGACTTCTGACCTAAATGCTCACAGTGTTGTGGATGCCAATATGTTTTATACCATAAAGGGGTTTGTCTGATGAGTCTACTACACGGAGCTTGGTTAAGACAAACTGTTTTTGAAGTATTTTATCATGGAAACATATGGTGACATATTATTCATAATGTTGTGTGTATTCATTTCCTATCACCAAGTAGAGTAGTATCTTGCAAAGAAAGACAGAAGAAAGTCTGGGATGTAAAGCAGAAGTCCCAAACCATGTAATTAGATACTTGTGATTTACGAATAAAGTTTACGTGAAGATTAATTTATAAACTTTGCTGGAAAGGCCAACCGTTGGCTAAGATGCAGCAGGGGCTAGAACGTGTGTTTCATTTAGACCTGCAACATGATGCAAAGCATGTATCTTCACTGATTCCACTGCCTTGTCCTTTTGACAATGGTGTCTGATCTGACACATTGTACATGTGTCTGTACACGAGCCAGCACTTAATTAAATCATGAAATTATAAATGGTACTCTAGAGTATGATCTGCAAGGATTGTGCCACATGAATATTTTATCTGGAGTTAAGAGCCACATTTACAGAATCTCTGAGAGAATAAAAGACATTGTAAAGCCCTTGGAATATAGATGGTGATACAAAATGTCAATCATCTTCATAGTCTATTTTCCCAGAATATTTCCTTTATGTAAAGACTAGGCAACAAAATTGTTAGGTCCTAGTGTTTGCAAACCTTTAGCTCTATGAATTAATGACAAATTGTTTTCTGAAATAGTTGTACCGGTTTATTCTTTCATCATCATGGATGAGAGTTCCTATTCCTCCACATTTTACCGGTATTTAATAGGTAAAATAGTATCTCATTACACTTTTACTTGCATTTTCCAGATTACTAGTGAAACTGAAAATCTCATAATATATTTACAGTCATTTGTGTCTCTTCTTTTGTAAAATTCCTGGTCATGTCTTGTTCATTTTTCTATTTGAATGTTTTGCCCTTCATTGTCTTGATCCTTATGGGTTCTTTATCTTCCTGAACTTTCTTATTAACCCTGGGATATAGGTGTGATTTTCCTCCTTTACAGATGAGAACCAGAGGAGTAGGAGAAAAAGAGATGTGTGCAGGATCTCACAGAGATAGCAAATGAGGGACAGCAGGCCGAACCCAGCTCTGTTTTACTCCAAAGCCCAGGTAGCGTCCACTAAACAAGCCTTCTTTATTTTTGCTGCTGCTTTCTTATTCCTATACCACAAACTCCCCCTGGATTCTCTGTGGAGAACAATTTCAGTGTGAGCCACACTGCAATAGGAAGTAGAAATGAAAATGCTCAAAGGAAGGTAGAATATTCTGGAAACAGCTAGAGAATAAACCAGCTCCTGAACTGAAAGAATAGAGGATATTTGGGAGATCTCCTTTCTTTTTACTGCTCTGAGCCCATCATCAATACTGTCATCAATTACAATAATAATAGTAATAATAATAATAATAATAATAATAATAATATCAACCATTCATTGAGCACTTAAGGTGCACAAACCTCTGAACTAAGCACTTCAGGTGCATCATCTAAGTTAATCATTATGGCAACCCAGTAAGTTAGGGAACTGACTCAATCCTGTTGCTAGAGGAGGAAGCCCAGTTTGAGAAGAGATACAGAAATTCTCCCAAGGCCACATCATCAGGAAATGGTAGGATCTGGGTAAAAACCAGTTTGTTTGACTTTGGAAACTGCAGTTCTAACAAGTGCTTATATGTCACATACCACTAATCAGAATGCTATTGTATACCTCCTGTCTGTTAGTCCCAAGCATGTATACATTTATTTTTCTCTGTTGTTACATTATCTAGCAGATGAATAACCATACATTGAAAATTCAAAAGGCCTGCTGGTCCTCAAGTATCAAGACCACTTAGGCTAATTTTCCAAAGAGAATTATTGTTGACATGCACACATGTTAATAAGAAGTGCACAATTAGGTCTTTTATGGGACAAAGGCATGGCTTCAGAGTTCCAGGAGTCCATGAAAAGGATTATCTTGATGGACAGCAGAGATAGGGCATGCATCAACCTACTGCTAGAATCTCTGTAGAATTAGAGACTGTTTTTTTCAAACTCAAGGAAAAATATCCATAAAGTTTACGGAAAATCCAAGTACTTCTCAAATGCTTTTCACAGACATTTTCAATGCTTTTTTGGCTTATGTGAAGCATATCATCTGTCATTTATGAAGAATCACTCTTCCCCAGATAGAAAGCAGCACTCAACTTTTGGTTAGCATACTTGAAAATACAATGTTTACTGCCCTGAAATATATTTTTATGTGTCATTTTTTATATCAAGCATAGTTCATGATATAATAGTCTGATAACCAAATACATATAATTACATAATTGTGTAGCTTGGTGATTTTTTTCATTGGCATCACCTAATACTTTATGAGAAACAACGTTTTCAAAGAACCTAAAACAAACAACAATCAGAATAGACACAAGCACATAGTAGGTGTTCAGTTAATACTAGTTGAATAAATGAGTAAGATGCTAGATCCATAAAAGGGCTAATGACATTATCATCCAGAACGTTTCCCATGTTTGTTCAGAGCTGTGATTCAAGGATGAGGTTACTCTAGTTACAGTTTCAGAAATACATATTGAAAACAGTATTTCCATAATGAGGCAAAAATCAGATTCACTCTACTCCTGTATTAAAAGTACTGTACTTTTTTAGTGGCCTTACTTCAAAAAAGAGGCAACACCATTGCGAATGCACGACCTGCTTTAATCTCCTCAAAAAAACTTGCGCTATTTTACAAATGAGGAAAATAAACGCCGGAACGTACATTTCAAGCACTAATGAGTCACTGAGCCAGGATTCACTCTTGAATCTCCTTGACTCCAAAGCTCATGCTGTCTCTATTGGAACACATTTCTGTCTTTTTTTTTTTAATTTTTTTTTAAACGTTTATTTTTGAGAGAGAGACAGAGCACGAGTGGGGTCGGGGCAGAGACAGAGGGAGACACAGAATCTGAAGCAGGCTCCAGGCTCTGAGGTTTCAGCACAGAGCCTGATGTGGGGCTCGAACTCACGAACCATGAGATCATGACCTAGGCCGAAGTCAGATGCTCAACTGACTGAGCCACCCAGGTGCCCCAGATTTCTGTCTTAATGCTGTCTATTCTTCTGGGCAAACACAACCAAAATCATGTTGGGGTCTAAAAAGAGGAAAGAACTAGCATATATTAATGACATATTTGAATCAGATATTTCCAATACATAATCTCATTCATCATCAAGAAAATAATAATAAAAGAATCATCATATCAGCTCCATTTCTACAAGTCAGGAAACTGAATATCCAGAGAAGTTAAGTAGTTTGCCTAAGGATGGATTGGAATTTAAGACCATATCTATCAATTCAAAGTCTTCTTCAGAGTATTAGAAGTCAAAGACAAGGAGGGAAATGACACTGAAATGAAGGCATATTTTAATTGTACATTTTACATATTCCAAAACTATCTGAGAATATTCAATCAATTTCTACTGATCAGGAAATTGAGTCTCAGAGATGTTCAGAAATTTACCTAGAATAATGGGATCAGAATTCAAGTCCTCGTCTATTGATTCAAAGTGATTGTTCTTCCCATTAGAAAATAGAATTTTTTAGCCAGAAGGACTTTTGAAATAGTTGAGGCTAGACTCCTAACTTTATTGGTAAAAGAAAACAGAGTGTGAGGGGAATGTTGTTTCTTGGAAGGTGATGGAAGAGCAAGAGCAGTACTGCATATGCTACACTACTTCTCGCTGTTGACTGCTAAAGAAGTTTCCAGCTCTGTTATTAAAAAGTCCCTCAACAACCTTTAAAGGAATTTAACTTTGTATATTTAGTAATTATGATAATTTAAATCTGGAAACAATTGCTTCAGTCAACTCCAACAAATTTCTTGGAGGGAGGAGGCTGGTGGGAGGCACAGTCTCCTTTTGCATATTAATATATCATAGCACTTAGTGCCCTCAACTTATGTGTGTAGGATAAATGCAGAATGAAAGAATAAATCAGGTCAAATCATATTTAAAGGTATATTCATTCTATTTTCAACTCTTTGACAAACAAAAGCCACTTTTGTCTCCTGGAATATGGATTGTCCTTTCCCTACAATCCAATTTATATACGTCTAAAAGATACTGTCCTCACTTTGTCAATAGTTCCCTCCATGGGTGCTGAGTGAAAGAGGGGTTACACCGAATCAAGGTAAGAACAGGGGATGGGATGAGATTGGAAAAGACCAAGGATTCTGAGGTTGGCAAGAGTAAATGACAAGGAGAAGAGAAAAAGTAGGTGGCAGAAAATGAAAACTGACTGTTGCAGGAAGGTTATATCTACTTGCTTGTGCATGTAAATACATGTACATATACTTGTGTGATAGAATTTGTCTAAAAAGGACAGTTAACAATAGTATAGTTGTAACAGGAAGTTGTTTTTATCAAGCAATTTAAGGGCATATAGAGCTCCTACACAATCAATTCACAGTCATGGAGTGTTTACTGTTAGAACTGTTCTCTGAGTACCAAGGCCCAGGACTGAACCAAAGTTGCTGTCCTCATGGGGCAGCAGGATAATTTTTTTTTCATGCTGTTTTATAGCTGGTTAACCAAGTATTGACTATGTTAATTCTCAAAATAGACAGCAAATTTGTTTCTGTTAGCACATAAAACAAAAAGTAGTGGCAGGACCCAAAATAGTGTCCAATAGCCAGAGCTAGAACAATTTGAGCAACAATATAAATAATGTAGCATTGGATTATAACCCAAAGTTTAAAATAAATGCATGATTCCATGTGTTACAAAGGACTGAATAAATCAATATGGTGAAGCAACAGAACTTTCTTAGAGAATAATTCTGATACCAATGACCAGAAGAACAAAGCTTAGATGTCCTCCTCTATCTTCCTTGAGAAAATGCTAGACTTAGTAGTTCTTTCCACAGAATGGCACAGGGAAATGGAAAAATAACAACTGCACAATGAAGGACCTGAAAAACACTATATTAAACAACTGATGAAGGTTAATATCGTTAATATCACCAGCAATGTCATGTGGGTATCATGCACCCCTAACAGGATGTAATGAAAATGGCACTCCATTTCTGTGGTATTCTTCCCCAAATCTATACCTCCATTCTAATTGTGAGAAAATGATCAGACAAACCCAGTTGAGGGCAATTCCACAAGATATCTGGCTCCAAATCTTCCAAACAGTTGAAGTTATGACAAACAGGGCAAGACTATTATAGACCAGAAGGACTATGGGGACAACTAAATGAAATGTGGTACCCTGAACTGGATACTGAAAAAGAGGAGTTTAATGGAAAAACTGCTGAAATCAAAATTAAGTCTGGACTTTAGGTAATAGTAATGTGCCAATGTCAAGTCCTTAGTTTTGTGAAATGTACCATGGAAATATACGGTGTTAACAATCAGGAAAACTAGGTGAAGTGTATATGGCAACTCACTACATTATCTTTGCAAGGCATCTGTAAATCTAAAAATATTATAAAATCTAAAAGTATTATAAAAGTCTTTTCAAAAACAATGGCAGAAATATTAAAAAAACAAAATAAAAAGGTAGATGTGGGGTGCTGTTCACAGGAGCGAATACCCTAGAAAATAAAAGCCTCTAAACGTGTTACATACAAGGACAAGAATTTTGCCATGGACCTGGGTAAATTTCACCCAGGGAACTCTTCTCCAGCCTTGTGAAAACTCCAAAACCCCCCTTCCCATACTGGGCTGATTATCTGTGTCAGCAACTACAATTATAATGAATATAGACAAGTTTATGGCTGTAAAAGCAAGAATGAGATGAAGGAGAGACGTGGATTTTGTCTTTGAAATAGGTGACAAAAGGTTCCACCATGTGAGAACTTACTTCCCAGACCCTGAGTATCACTTGCTAGAAATACATACTTGGTAGGAAAAAAAAAATCTAAAATAAAAAACATGTGTGAGTGAAGCGCTATGAAAGGATAATTTATATCTCCAGGGATCTGGGGAAGTAACTAAAATAGTCAAGGAGGCCTGTATTTCATTCACTTAACAACAGTTGGAATGAGAACCACTGGGTCATGCCCACTGTATTTATTTCTGTATTCCTAGGGTTCAAACATGGGAGGTATGAATGAATGAATGAATGAATGAAGAAACATGATGGAAAAAATATGATGAAACTGTAGGAAATATCACAACATTAAGCTTAATAGGGGAGATACTTATGAATGGTTCTGCTATTTAAAATAAGAGACAATAAAAGCAGTAAGAGGTTTAAATAAAGAACCATAGGAGTTCAGAGGACCCAAGTTCTGATTTGAGGTTAAAGACCCGCCATTTATGCTGAGCTTTAAAGTACTATTAGGACCTGGGGTGCCTGAGTGGCTCAGTTGGTTAAGCGTTTGACTTCAGCTCAGGTCATGATCTCACTATTTGTGAGTTTGAACCCTGCATCCAGCTCTGGGCTGACAGCTCAGATCCTGGAGCCCGCTTCAGATTCTGTGTCTCCCTCTGTCTGCCCCTCTGCTGCTTGCACTCTGTCTCTTGCATTGTCTCAAAAATAAATAAACATTTAAAAAAAATTTTTTTTTAAGTACTGTTAAGACTTGACCATGTGATATGTTTGGGTTCATTTATTCTCTGGTTGTGTGTGCTACAAAATGCTCACTTAAAGCAAGAACATCAAAGTTTGAATTGCAACTCCACATCTGACAAATACACACTTAACTTCTGTAGCTTTAGTAATTTTCTCAGCAACACAGAGAGGATGAGAATACTTATTCCTCTCACTCCTTTGTTGAAAAAATTAAAATATATAAAGTTTGTAAAAAGCCTGGCAGAGCAGAGTGGCTAGTAATGGCACATGACTATGAATTTAGAGGAAAGTGATGGACAGTTCACTGTTCCTTGTCTAGATGGGCAACCATTTGTTTGGTCTAACCACTCCACAAGGCAATGGTATTCCCACAATGCCTGGTGAGGCAATGCTATGTCTAACAGTGGGATTTTGCATAAGGTAGAGCAGGTAGGACTTCCCAGATCCTTGACAAACACAGTTTTCAGGTGACCAGCCCTGAATGCAATAGTCATTTCCCTTTACTGTTAAGATTTAGATTGGTGGTTGCCAAGACACTCATAAGTTGGTATCCAAAAACTCAGTTTCCATCCCTCCACTTAGTCTAGTTGGTTTACACATTGGTTTATCCTTTTAATAGATGGTTTTCAATAGCAGTTCCCTAAAATGATATAGTAATATAACTTCCACTCTGGATTTTAAAAATCTGGTCAGGAGCTGAATAATGACTCCTTATATTTTCAAATGCAAAAGGGACATCCACAAGTCTGTAAGGGTCATAAGTAACTAGTAGGGAGTGTAGTATCTGGAAAGTAGCTGGTCATTTGAGAAATCTTTTCATAGTTCCAATATCAGTTGGCCTTCAATCTTCTCTCTGATACTCCAGAAATCCTGCAAGCTCTTTATTTAAACACACACACACACACACACACACACACACACACACACACACAGACACACACACACACACACACACACACACACACACACACACACATTACTGTAGCTAAAACTTTGAAGTCCAGGAAATCTATTTTAAATGTCTCCATCTCAGGCATTCAGTGGTTTTGTGTCCTCGTTTTTTAGTTAGAAACATGTCATGAAAACTGGGAAAAAAAATAGCATATTAGGCTTTAGAAAGTATTTTCACTTGATTTCATTATTTAATGCTCACAATAGGAATCTATGGGTCAGTTCATCATCTCTAATTTCCAGATGAAGAAACTCAAGCTGGGAGAGGTTAAGTGACTTGTTTAAAGTAACAAGGCAAGTTAGTAAGTCTTTTAACTCTGTGTCTAGAAATTTTCTCCACTATGCCCTGCTGTTAATACCTCAGTGTGAATTAATTTTAATTAGTGCTTCCTTCCCAGGGCTATTGGCTTTTAAAATAACATAGCAAGTAAAAGGACGTATTCATTAATGCTGGAATTTAAGACATTATAGACTTCGAGTAAGTAGATATTTAAAGGAAGGGAAAGAACCTTCTGGGTGTTCCATAAATCAGATAAAATTTAAGTGAAGAATACCTACTTGCATGTAAGATTTATTTTGATGATATCATTCAGCTGTGACCCAGTCTTATTAGTAATATTATACATATTTAATTTCCTAACTTAAGATTCTTTTCTGGCTCCAGTAATTGTGAGTCAGGACAGCAGTTGTACCCTTAGTTTCTGTCATCATTATCAATGGCAGACCAAAGGACAATTACGTAAAGGACCGGGGGGGGGGGGGTGTAATTTGAAAGCATGAAAAGCCCTAATGATTCCATAATCGATCTACCACTATATCTGACATCTGAAAAGTCAGTAATTGATAATTGGTCACGTTGATAAATCAAACATCATTTATGCAGATCTTCAAGAAGCTGGACTCTGAGGGGAACAAAACCCAGTAATCACAATCAAAGATCTTAGAATGATTGTTTCCCAGCTTTATTGAGATATAGTTAGCATAGGGTGACTTGAAAAATGGTCCTGTTGGGAAGGGAGTCATTAGTAGAGGGGTTTAACAGTTTGATCTTTGAATTTGTGTCATGGATGGAAAAAAAAAAAAAAGTACAGTAGATAAGCCCTACACTGTGGATTTTTTGATACATACCAAAGAATAAACAAACAATGAAACCTGGATGGGGATGATGATAATGACGATGAAGTTGATCTTGACACATACACACATAGATTATTGTAGCCCCCACACAGCCCAGAAATGGTAAAAAAGCACTGAACTATGTGTTAGAAGAACTGCCTCTGCCATTCACCAGCCTTGTGGCCTTGGGAAGTCATTTAATTTCCCAGCTTCAGTTTCCTTATCTAGAAATTATTCTACATTAGACTTGAAACCTTGGCCTCCCTCTGGGATAGAAGACATTCTTTGAGAAAGAGGTAGAATTACTGACAAGCACTCATCCATCTACGTTAACCTTTTTACTGTGTTTCATGTTCTGGAATCAAAGATAATTACAAAGGTAATTCCCACGCCTGAATCCCATCCCCATTTTCCCACACTCCCTGGGCTTACAGGGCTTACGCAGTCCAGGCTAGAGGCAAATTCATTCACAAGAGAAAAAGCACAGTATGATGGTTAGGACTATGGGTTCTGGACCCAAACTACCCACGTATGAATCCCCACTCTTGGGCAAGACACTTTAGCTTCTCTGTGCCTCTTTTCCCTCAGCTGTGAACTGATGTGACACTAACACCTAACTCAAAAGTATTACTATCAATTTGTTCATGTCACTTTTAGAAAAATACCTGATATTTATATGTACTACATAAATGTTTATTAAATGAAATAAGAACCATAGCATGTTGTTAAGTGGTATAAGAGAGGTATTCACCATTCTTCTTGACCAGGGTAGCTTTGCCCAGCAGGGGATATTTGGTAATAGCTGGAGACACTTATGGTTGTCATACAGAGAGGACCTTACCGGCATCTAGTGGGCAGAGGTTAGGGATGCTGATCAATATCTTACAATGAATAGGACAGATACCCACAACAAAGAATTAACCAGCCCCAAATGTCAATAGCGTCAAAGCTGAGAAATGCTGGTATATACAGAATAGCAGGGTAATGAGGACCAAGGAATTATTCTGGGCTGGCAGGAGGTGGGAAGACATTGTAAAGGTGAAGTTAAATAGGTGTTTGAGAAAGATACAAAGCCATCGCAGGCCTAGAACATCCCGTGGCCAAAGGCAATGAGATGAAGTCCAGGTGTGGCCTGAGGCCCTAAATCTAAAATTGATTAAATCACCTCCTAAGTTGTCAAGGAACTCAGAATCCATGAGTTCATAATTTGTATCATTAATTCATTTGGTCCTCCTCATCACACTAGAAGATAAATATTATTATCCCCATTTTACAGATAAGAAAATGAAAGCATAGAAGAGTTCTGAAACTTGCCAGAAATGTCATAGCCAGTAATGATTTTAGTATAGTTTGTGATTAAATTTATAATTCAAAAAGTGTTATTTATAGATCACATAATGCCAAAAGAAGTGTTTGATGGTTTGCAAAACACACACATACAAGACTGTTAAATAGAAAGAGGAAAATAACATTTAAATGTTACATACAGAAAGCCTTCCGCAAGCAATAGGGAATGTATAGTGTAAAAACTCTTTGGTCTTTATGAAGTCTGTAGCAGAGTGAGAAATTTGACCCTGTCCTCTCTCTAAGCCAAAGTGAGAAGGAAAAACATCATTAGGCACAAAGATACTGTGGTCTGATGAAAGGAAATCAACTGATGTTATTCAAGAGGTGGCAAATATTCCCCAGGAACTCTTTTCTGAAAGCAGCTCATCATAAGGGACACTGTCGTACAAGGTAAGATGAAGGACTGTTAAGCAGACACATCAGGCTGCGTGTGTAGCTGCAGACTTAGGCTATTCTATCTCCTATAATTAAATATTTAGTCATTTGAGGATGCTGGGAAAGTTTCCTAACTTCTATTAATTTTCACCTTAAAAACGGAGCGATGACATATAGAATTTAATCAGTCTGTGAACAACAAGAGCTTTCTTTAACTGTCCTCATATCTTGATGTTGGTTCCACTCAGCTGGAAAGCCTGAAGCAATGATTAGGTCTGTTGCTAAGGATTAAGCCACTGATTTATGCGCGGAAAGAATGTCACCTACTTCTCCACGAAGGGCTGTTCTTCTCAGCTGGGCAGCCAAGGGCTCCATTCCTCTTCCCTTCCAAACCAAGGAAAATGTTTTAATTATGACTTAAACAACTGTTCTGGACAAATCCAGAAATAGATTGCCATGGGAATTCTTTTCTTTAAAAGGAATGGCAAGAGTTTACCATAAATACATGGTTAATGTATGTTCTGCTTATATCCCAGGTTCCATACCCTTGAAGCAAAAGGCAGAATAAAATTACTTTACTGGTGATATTTTTCAGTAGGGAATTTTTAATTTATCCCACTGACATGTATTGAACACCTAAGTTGGGTTGCTGTCTTTTCCAACTTTTTTTTATAAACATCTTTTTTCTTAAACACCACATGGACCCATTATTGACCCACTACTTAGATCAAAAGCAAAATAGTAAACTACTATTCAACACATGTGATATAAACATAGCATAGTGCATGCATTCATTCATCTAGCATTTATCAAGTGCCTACTATGTCCCAAAATTTGCACTGAAATCACACAGTATGTAGAAATACCAAGTTTTTTCAAAACACATCTCTTGATGTTGACTGAATTGTTCTCCTCATACCTGTGAGCTTACTTTTCAACAAACAAACTGGTTTTTCAGCTGCCCTTCTATAGGGAAATGGGTTTCAAATATCTTCACTCAATATGAAGCTGTGCTAAGCCAGAGTGAGGGCTTGTAACAACGTAAGGTAGACCCTCAGCCCTAAAGCCACTGGACACCAGAGCAATTTCTATCTGCTCAGATATTTTATTTACCAATTCCACAAGTACATATGGAAATGAAAAGTCTGACAAATGTGCCCTCTTTTTTTTCTCCCAGCAGTTAAATCCCTCAGCATTGTGGTTTGGCAGAAAAATAAAACTGTAATGTGCTTCCAAATATCTGCTGTTTTTTATCAGCAGGACTGTAAGGGTACCCCACCTTCCATCTTCCATCTCTTTCTCTCTCTCTTACATGTGCACGCACACACACACACACACACACACACACACACACACACACATTTCCTTTTTCTTTCTCTCTCTTCCCCCTAAACAAACTTGATCTGGGAGAAAATTTATATAGAACCGAATATAAGGCAAGCATTATGCTGCTGTCTTCTGCAAACCAAACGTTGCCCCATTGTGCTCTTCTAACTGAGGGGTTTGGAGATTGAGAGGAGCAGGAAGCCCTGTGTGGACTGCAGTTCAGGGGGTCGGAACAAGAAAAGGAACATGGGAGGCACCTGGAAGAGGTCAGTGTTCCTACACTTGAAACAAGTGTCTAAGCAAATTTAAGTTGAGTCAATGAAACACACAGCAAACACCTGGAAAACCAGGTGCCTCGAAGCCAACTTTTGGAATCCGAAGTCCTGTGAGGGGAGTCTGGGAAGGGAGGAATTGTTTTTTGTTTTTTGTCCTGACTCAAAATTCAGGGTTGCTCCTTGTGGAGACAAAAGTCCAAGGACATTTGTTGACAGTGGAAGAGAAGAGGGATTCAAAATAGCATCTCTCTTCTTTTTCACCTGGCAGTTTTGGAGATGAGGTTTCTGTCTCCTGCCTTCCGAAAGTATCTAAAGATCCTCCTCACGGATAAGCAGGCAGTCTCAGGCTCAGCAGGCCCAGTAACACTGACATGTATTTGAAAAGTTTTGACAGATAAATAATTCTTGGCTGATATCCTGGGTTAAATATCATCAACTCCCCCTTACACCTGCTAGGGCAGCTGCAAAATAGCTGACCCTGGTGACTAAGGTCCAGACCATGAGAAAGTGGCAGCACCACCACCAACAACTGATCACTGGGGTGATTTGTTCTCAGGGACACTCCTTACAATGACTTTAGCCCCTCAAAGAATGCAGCTGGAATTTGCAACTCAGTGTATTTCCGGAAATGGGGGGGGGGCGGGTAACAAGCTGGTCTTCACATTTTTTTTCTTCACATTTATTTTTAAAAGCCCATCAATATGGAACCAGACCTTTGTATGTTTTAAGACCATGTATGAGGAATTTCACCAAGAAATGAACAAATCACAACACCTGCTTTTTCTCAGTGAGCATGGTCAGGAGTTACAATTGCGCTTTGTTTTTGGGGGGTGTTGTTGTTGTTTCAGTACAAAATATGTATGCTACAAAAACTGGAATCTCTTGTTCTGAGTACCTTAGAAAGAAAAGTCATGAAGCATAAACTGAAGACAGAACCTACTTTGAAAGAGAGATCAGAGAGATTCTGAAAAAGAGAAAGAGATAAGTAGGGTATAAAGCGGAGTATATGTACAATTATCAGTGCTTACAGAAAGACATACATATTAAGTAGATTATGGAGCATCAAGAATAAAATTAATGTGGATATGAATTTATCAGAACTGCAGATCTTTTTCCACTGAATATTACTTTTAGCTTGTTCTTAAAATAGATGACTGTGATATAATAATGATAATAATAATAATAATAATAACAAGAATAATTTCCAGTAATAAAGTTCCTGCCATGGGCTAGAAACTATACTTGCAAGAAAAGTATCAGAAGCTCTGTTTTAAAGACGAAGACGTTGAGGCTCGGTCAAAATAACTAGTTCCAAAATGTATTCAGTCTTCAAGTACACATTTGTCTGAACCTCAGGTATGTGTTAGCAAAAACTAGACACACTTTCGGGTAGTTCAATGTCATTTGGCCTCTCTTATTAACCCATGTTATACTATACTCACCAACAAAGATTTTTCTGTTTAACTCCCTGTAGTTTGTATATAGAGAAAACAATAGTCATATGAATGTTTTTCAGTGTACATATATATCCCTTTTCTAGAAATACTAACATGGTTCCAAAGAGACTTCCTTCACTCCCCAGGCTCCAGCCCCCATGCCTACTTCTCTTGTCCTTCCCAACTGACTGAGAATCATCTAAATAGTCAGGGAACTCGGTCCTATATTATATACTCTGGTTTATTTATTTGGATATTGCTAATATGCATTATACTAAAGTGTAAGAAAATTTCACTTTCTAAAATGGAATGAGTATGTGTTGTCTAGTTATGTAGCAAATCTAACCATTGTGAGTAAAGCAGAAGATGCATTCCAGAGGCACCACCCATGCTCATCATGGATTTGAAGAAGGAGAAAAGAATATGAGCATGTGAGAGGGAGTGTTGGGTTTGAGTCTCAATTTATCATTTACTACCTGTGTAAGAGACTTCTGTGTCAGAAGTCTGCCTGCCTGGATTCAAATCCTACTTCATCCATTTAATACCTGTGACTTTTGGTTTTGTTACTCTTAATTCTCTGAGTCTCAGTTTTATAATATATAATTCAGAGACAATGATAGCCCCTGAACAGTGAGGATTAAATGAGATAATTAATTAAAAGTTCTTAGAGCAACACTTGGCACATAGTAAGTTCTCAATAAATGGTAAGTATAGCCATCATTATCATTATACCTTCATTATTAGCATTGTCGTTACAACTGTGATTTCTGTTACTATTGTGCTATTATTGTCAATGTCTCAAGTCCTTCATGAAAACAACCAAAAAAGTACCAAAGCAGTAATTTTTCAAAAAAAAAAAAAATTATCGTATTTAACCTATGATATTCATTTTATGAAAATACAGCTTTATGAAAAAATGAAATAATCCATTCAAATAATGGTAAACTGGTAACTGATAGACCTGATAGTGTATCAACAGCCCCAAAGATTCTTCATTGGCCGCACCTAGGGAGGAGACTGACTATCTTGATATCTCACTTGACGTAAGTCACTGAGTAAGTCAGAGAGCCATTCTGGAAGTTAAGAACATCCACTTTAGAGCTTTAGCGTTAAGCCCACCTACTTTGAAATGCCAGCTCCAATAAAGTTCACTTTTCTTATCTATATAATGAAACTAAAAATGACTACCTTGAAACATGTTGTAACGATTAAACACATAATGTCACAAAGGAATGAAAACTAACATTTACTGAACTCTTATTTAATGCCACACACTGGGCTAGGCACTAGGAATGTATTAACTAACCTATTCTCCACGACAACCATGTGGCACATGGAATTGCAATACCTATTTTTGTCACTGCTGAATAAAATGTAACTTCAGTTATTTAAACCAGTGCCTTCGCTGTGCTTGGCATTTGTTTTCAGAGACAAAGCCTTTCAAAGACTCTCCTCTTCCAGGCATCATTTCAGATCACCACATTATCTGCCCAGGTTCCCCACTGCCTGTCTTGCCTGAAGGGCTCCAAGCTGAGTGTGGGAGAATTTACCAGGGAGAAAAACCATTTAGTTTTACCTGGGTGACAGCAATTATGCAGAATGACAAAAGGAGCAGTTAAGTTACAAGTTAAGGATGATAATTCACTCTCCCCAGGGACTGTCACTCAGAAAGCCTTGAGAAAAACTAACAGCAAACTAATGGCAAGGCTCTATTGTTAACAGTCATGTCCCCATGATGCCTTGGCATTCTGAAACAATAAGGCCAAAAATGCAGTCTGCTGTCCCTCGAAAGCTCTCCAAGCACATATGCTATATCTCAAGCTGTCATTCCTTGGAGACTCACCATGGAATGGTCTTCAGGTCCATTAGCCATGGTGGCTCCATAGTAATGGCTCCCTAGGACCCTCCAAATAACTTACTTTCAATCAGAACTCCCCAATAGTTTTGAAAACACATGAACCAAGGAGTAGGAGAAACCTGGATAGTGAAGTATAGACTTCCTTAATCAACACAGATACGAGTGTGGGAGGAGTTACCAAGCCAGACCGTGACTATTACCACCTTTGCACACTATGTGAAAAGTGTTACCCTGAAAACCTCTGCCAAATAAATATCAATTGTGAATGCCCATATCTCCAGGAGTTAAAACATTTTACTGATTTCTAATCCATCAGTATTGATTTGAATATCTTCATTTTACTTGCTCTTTGCGATGGTCTTAAGACAGCATCGTACTAGTTCACAGTAAGCTGATGTCAGGTAGCATGTTTATTGCTTGCATCAAATAGCAATAAATAGAGTAAGGGAAACGAACAGTTTTTGAGGGTTTACTATGACCTAATATACCAAACTGTACATTAGCACATGCTATGTAGCATAAAGATAAATAAGATCATGGAGCCAGCTAGCCAGGGTTCAAATTCCTGTTCTTCTACTTCTTGCTGTGAGATCTTTGGCAAAGAAATCTCTTAAACTCTTTATGCCTCAGTTTCTGGAACTATAAAGAAGGCATAGTATTTGCCCTGCAGCCATACGGTTGTTATTAAATGAGTTAATACATACCCTATGCTTCAAGCAGTGCCCAACATATGATAACTGCTGGATAAACATTAGCTCTTACTAGGGACTCATTTAGCACATTTAACAGCTAATTTAATCATTTAGTCTTTTTTTATTCCCATTTTATTGATAATGACACTAGTGCTCAGGGAAACTGTAATCTGCTGAGGGCTGCAGGGAAGAACTGGGACAGGAACTACAGCCAATCTGAATCCAAATCTCCTGTTTCTCAGTCACTTGATTCTATTTCTCTAAGAGCAGGGGCTTTGGGAAAGAGTCAGAACAGAGGTCAGATCCCTCAGGCTGGCTTACCTGCTGGATGACCTTAGGCAAATCATCAAAATTCTATTAAACTTAGTCTCCTCATCTGTAAAATGAAGATAGTCACAACAGCTAACTCGTAGGAGAAGTAAGGATTTGGAGAGGTTTTTCTGGTACGAAACGAGCAGAAGGCTCAGCCCGTGCATGTTACTTTTGGTCACTCACCATCTGCAGGTCTATTTGTGGGCACTCTATTTGTAGGTCACCTGGAAATACTGGTAAAACTCTTGCTTTGTTTGGGAGGGAAGCACTAGACAGACTCCTGGGGGCAATTCTGCATAATATCTTATTTTTCTAAATAACTTCCTCCCAAAGAAATATTAGTATTAGGCAAAGGATTTATTAAGCTTGTATAAAATTTAAATTTAAAATCATGTGAAAGTCTGTATGACCGCAAACTGTTAGCCTCTAGCACTTTTGATAGAGTGAGCTTAAAATCCAAAAAGTTAGAAGCATGGGAGAGTTGAGCTTTCAGGAATGTGTCCCAGCAGAAGGAATCTAGGAAGCCGAAACTCAGATGTTAGCATTCTGAACAACACATTTTTATTAAGCACTTACTGGGTAAAGCACCGTGAGTACCAGCCAAGTGGGCAGAATTTAGGTTGGGGCATAAAAGAAGCTTGGAGACCAGTCTCTGACATAGCACACAAGGAACAGAAATCTTACCAAAAGAGATACTTAGTGTGGTTCATTCCTGACACTTGGGGTGTGGGGGAAGGTGTAGAAAGAGCACAGGTATCTGAGACTCGGGGTTGGGCCAGGAAACACTGCACTGGAGTATAACTCAACCCAAGCACTGCCATAAGGGTATGGTGGAGGATGGGAAGAATGATACAAGACGTCTCAATAGAGACTCACCTGCAAGATGGGACTAGGTGCTCTCCTCTGTGCTCCCAGAAGTCTCTGTGTCCTTCTCCAATGGCTACAATGGTAACCACAGGCTGTTAATCTTTCTCACCCACCGGACACACTAGAGGTCCTTGTACAAAAGGCCCAGATCTGGGCACCTGGCTGGCTCAGTTAGTAGAGCATGTGACTCTTGATTTTGGAGTTGTAAGTTCGAGCCTCATGTTCAGTGTAGAGATTACTCAGATACCCAGTGTATGGTATATTCTGCTATAGCCTAGGCATAAGAGGCATCAATTAATTGGGGGACAGTGACTTAAAGTGAGTGATTCAGACATATCTTCCATCGAAAACTACTGCTTTGGGTCTTTCTTAATTTCTTCTGGCTCTTATTTCTACCATCGTTTTTTTTCTCATACATTAAATCCACTGATTTGACAACACTTTTACATTCCTTCTCCCAGTGGGTTGCAGTCTCTCCAAGTCCTACGAGTGAGGTGAACAAAGTAAATGCTGAGCTACGGCTGGATCACAATATAACAGGGAAGCACCTAAATCAATATAAACATGAAAACCTTCATCGTCTTTTCAGCCCAAGCTTCCCAAACATGAATCTGTACAACCCTCATGACACCCTATCCCACATCCAGCCAAGGAACTGCAATTTACTTTTAACCATCCATGTGACGAATAGTATGGAAAACCCCAAAAAGAATGCCAGCTTAAGGTTCTAGCTTACTCCTAGTGTTGTGGCCCATAATAAATTGCAGCCTATCTGAATGAACTTGTTTCTCAGATTTTTCCATTCCATTTTTTTATATCGTCATGAATGTGGTTAATATCCACAGCTTCTTGGGGCGCCTGGCTGGCTCAGTCGGTTGAGCGTCCGACTTCGGCTCAGGTCATGATCTCACAGTCTGTGAGTTCGAGTCCCATATCGAGCTCTGTGCTGATGGCTCAGAGCCTGGGCCTGCTTCCGATTCTGTGTCTCCCTCTCTCTCTGCCCCTTCCCTGCTCATGCTCTGTCTCTCTCTGTCTCAAAAATAAATAAAAACATTAAGAAAAAAAAAATTAAAAAAAAATATCCACAGCTTCTGGTTATCACAGCAAAGACTCAGGATTCATTGGAAACTCATAAGAAAACAGAGTTTTTGAGTATCGGAGAGAAATAAGGACAATCACCACTAAAAAAACATTGTAATTCTCATGAGCTCAATGCAGCCACAGTTTCCTGAGAAATCAGTTGCCTTACTCACATGTATAGACTTTAATCACTTCTGAGGACTCTGGTGGGGGTAGGGGACATTCTGAGTTTGTCGTTACGGATGGATTCAAAGTAGACATTTAGAGTATGTGTCCTGACTGGACGGACTCATTCCTAGGCTTAAGTTCTCTGTTCTCCGTAGGTGTTCCTTGATTCAGAAGTCATAGTGTTGGAGGAAGAGACAAAAAAGCAGTCTGAGTATTTGTCATTTGGGGGCGATTTTGAGCTGAAAGATCAGGGATATGAGAATCCCTTCTTCAGTTGAGAAATCTCTAGAAAGCCCAATGCAGTAATCTTCCTGTCATCTGCCACATCTTTCCACTTTTCCTGCCATGAGTTCCACAGGTGTCTGCTTCTGACCCAGGTGACATCCAACAGCTTCTACTTCATCTCCACATTTCTCTACATATAATTACTGCCCTCTTATGATAATGCTAAGTACTCCTGTTTCATTACTTTTAGGTATTTTGGAGGGCATACTGTTTTTTAAAGCCAAAGCTATTTGTTACTCCTATCATGTCATCTTTTTCTTTCAAGTAAACCACAAATTCTTTTCACCAATGGCAAAATGAGCCCTTTCAAAGATTTCTCTGGGTCTTTTATCTTAGTCTTCTTATAAACATAGAGATGAACAAAATGTCAAATTCTGAATCAGTATGCTATGGTCTGAAGAGCACCAAATTGGATTTGAATCCTAGCTTTGCTTTCCAATGACCTTGAGCATGTGAAAGTCAGGCAAGGAATTACATATGAAGAACTATCTGGTCACTTATAGACCTATCTCTCAATCTCTAAATCTGTAATTCTATGATTTGTTGGCATATATAATATAATTTCTAAGACATTCTCCAAAGAAATCAACTATGTATTAGAAAACTATGTGTTAATATTTATTTCAAAATCAAGACAGTAATGTCCTCGTTTACTGAGGCAATGGAATGAGTCAGATAAGGGTTTGAACACTGTATCCTTCATTCAGCTGTTAAATAACATTTCTGAGTAACAGATCCCTCAATTTTAAAACAAAGGGATAATGTCCTTCCTCTATGGTTTTTGTGAGAATTAACAAGGTAATGTATGTGCAAATGCTTAGCATAAGGTATGACACATAGGGGTCAGAAAATAAATGAGAGCAATTCTTACTATTATTGACACAAAGCTTTGTTCTTTTCAAAGCCCATTTATATACATTATTTCATGCTAACAGACTAAGCTAATGCTGCCAAGAAATTTCATGTAAAAACATATCCCAGGGTCAGTGACATTGTAAAATTCCCATCTTGAAATGAAGAGACTGTCAACTGATTTTCATTTGTAGCAATAAACTCCTTCAATCTATGTTTCATTCATTCAAATATCTCCTTGACCCATCAGCTTTGTAGTAAGTCTCTCATATTTTATTTATGCAGTCATTAATATGGCAAATATTTATCAAGTAGCAACTATATGCCCGAATCTGATTTTATCAAAAGCTAGTTTCTTATATGGAGAAAGGACTGGGGAAAAAAGACTGTTATTGTACATCAATGTGCTTAGTGTGAGCTGAAAGAAAGAAAGAAAGAAAGAAAGAAAGAAAGAAAGAAAGAAAGAAAAAGAAAGAAAGAGAAAGAGAAAGAAAAGAAGGAAAGGAAGGGAAAGGAAGGAAGGAAGGAAGGAAGGAAGGAAGGAAAAAGGGAGAGAGGGAAAAGGGCTCAAGTAATTAATTGTTGAGATGGATATTAAAAATATTTATCAACTCTAATAATACTACATTACATTTCCACAGTGCAATAAGATTTACCAAGCTCTTTTCCCAAAACATACCCTGGTCCACCCACTTTGTTCTAAACCTACTAAACTCACTGGCATTCAAGTCACCTTTATTTCTAACCAAGACTCTTAACAATAGTCCCCCTCCCCCTTCAGTCTCTATGTTTTCACTTTTTGAGTCCTAACATACGTTTTCTACACAGCAGCTAAAATTATCCTTTAGAGTGAAAGTCAGATCATTCTCCTTCCTGGTTTAAAACCTCCCAATGCCCTCCCCATATGCATCTCCAACGTTGCATTCAACAGCAGCTTCCTGTCCTTTGGATTCGGCTCAAGCCACAGCAAACTGGCCATTTCTGGAGCCAGCAGACCTGGTTCTTGCCTCAGAGACCCCACACTGACTATTCACTCTGTCTGAAACATGCTGCCCTCTCAACCTCTTGAGGGTGGCTCCTTTTCATAATTGAATCTTGGCTTTCTTGAGCTCTTACTCTGAAGTTGCCCTGTCTATTGTCACACTATATTGCCAATGTTTCTAGTCTTGTTTCCCCAGCTCCGTATCATTACTTATGAAAATGTGTGTTTGTGTACTCACGTGTGGTCTAACTTCTCCACCAGAATGCAAGCTCCCTGAAGGAAAGAATGGTGTTTTCTCATTATATACCTGCCACACAAGGAAGCCAGGACCAGGGAGGTTATGCAGGACATAAGCAAGTAAAGGGGACAGGAAATAGTATCTAGGATAATTTCTATTTGTGTTTTATTACATTTCTTGGCTGGAGAATTTGTGCATATAAAAAACTTGGCCGCTTGTTTCAAGGAGTCTGAATCTAGTTCTTAAAATATTATCTCGTCAATAGTTAATGATCCAGGAGTTAGACCACAAGACAACAAAAATAAAATAATGTAACAAGACTGAATATGATTGTGTGCCAAAATAATCAAAGAGACCGTAAGTGCTCTGGTTTTGCACAGAATTTAAGAAAGTATGTTACAAGAAAATTTTTTTTTCCTCCACTAAATACTATCTATTGTTCTTTGAATTCATGCTGCCTGACTCTGTGGTTATTTGATTTTTGTTTGTTTAACTGAATGTCATATCATAGGGTCTCCTAAAATTACCATATTTCATATATTTATTATGTAAATTAAGCTTATTTCAAATCAGTTATCTCTTGACCATTTTAAAAAATGTTCCAAAGCCCCTTATGATAAATGGAAATACAATACTGGTGATGTTCCAAAATCAGCATTGTGGTGGGGGAGCTGGGGTCATTCATTTGCACTTTTAGCAAAATTCAAAGAAAGTAGCTTATATGGCCTGTTTATCCTATTTATTTTCAAAGCCATTATAGTTTATAATTTTTAAATATCCTGAAAATCCAGTTAATCCTAAAATCCATTTAAAACTTTTCCATAAATTCTATCTCCAACCCCTTCCTTTCCCCCACCCTCTCCATACTATCAGAGCATTCTCTAACGGGCTCAGTCCCTGTTTTAAAAATATGTGGAGAGGTTCTGCATCCTCAGGAAGATGATCTGAATGAAAAAACCCACACAGCTCCCTTCTCTATAAATACCTTCCTAGATCAGTGGTCTTCCTTGTGGACCTCTGCTCTCTTTCCATTCCTGGTTCTAGCTAAACCTACAAATTTAACCCCACAAAATAAATCCTACCCTAGTTAAGCAAGATAAAGAATGCAGTAGATCATACAAAAAGTACCTAAATGCTGCTGTTTTCAAGGCAATATGCAGGGTAAGAAAGTGTGGTTTTTTTCCTTTAAAGGAACAAATAATAAATATTTTAATTTTTACAGGCCATTTATCTGTCTCAACTACTTTGGCATTGTAGTGCGAAAGCAACTATAGATAATACACAAACAAATGGGCGTGGCTGAATGCCATACAATCCATAATAAAATTAGGTCAGATATGTCTTATAAATTTCACAGCATCAGGGTGCCTGGTGGCTCAGTCTGTTAAGTGTCTGGTCTTGGCTCAGGTCATGATCTCGCAGTTTGTGAGTTCGAGCCCCGTGTCGGGCTCTGTGCTGACTGCTCAGAGCCTGGAGCCTGCTTTGGATTCTGTGTCTCCCCCTCTTTCTGCCTCTCTCCCACTCGTGCTCTCTCTCTCGTGCTCAAAAATAAATAAACAGTAAAAAAATAAATTTCATAGCATCTAAATATAGAAAAAATATGTTGAAAAAATAGAAAAAATATTAGTAATAATGACTTCTCTATTTCATAGA
Source organism: Panthera leo (assembly GCF_018350215.1). Classification (NCBI taxonomy): domain Eukaryota; kingdom Metazoa; phylum Chordata; class Mammalia; order Carnivora; family Felidae; genus Panthera; species Panthera leo. Next base: position 190,090,361 of record NC_056682.1, read on the forward strand.
TTTCAGTGATTAGTCCATTTAATTATTACAAGTACTTTCTGTGGAAGATACGGCTATTGTCTCATTTTATGTGCCCAGTATCATGAGCTAGTAAGTTCAGCAGCCCTGTGACTCCACAGTTTATCCCTTGTTCTAGCCTAGGCATAAAATACATATAAAGTTGTATTCAGTGTCAAATCAAGCAGCATAAATATCTTTATAGTCAAAGAAAACAGGAAAAGAATACTGTATGTACTCATTAAAGCCAAAACTTAAGTAAAATTACCATGAAATCAAGGAAAGAAAAATGGAAGAAAAATATTTTAAGATAAAAAACAATAATTAGAGAATTTGAAAACTGAATATGAATTTTTTAAATAGTAAGAGTGAAATTTTACATTAAGGCAACTAAATAGTTACAATTCTAGAAGCTCTGAAAAAAATAATAAAAAATACAAATTTAATGAAAAAGGATAAGACCACTGGAACTATTTTTTTTTTTTAACGTTTATTTTTGAGACAGAGACAGAGCATGAACAGGGGAGGGGCAGAGAGACAGGGAGACACAGAATCTGAAACAGGCTCCAGGCTCCGAGCTGTCAGCACAGAGCCCGACGCGGGGCTTGAACTCACAGACCATGAGATTATGACCTGAGCCGAAGTCGGACGCTTAACCGACCAAGCCACCCAGGCGCCCCTGGAACTATTAAGAGATTATAGCAAGGCTGCAAGTTTTAAGGTTAGTATTCAAAACATAATCACTTCTCTATGTATCAGCAATGATCGAGGAGAGTTTGAAATTTAAAGTAAATTACATTCATATTAGCATCCCAAAACATGAAACGCTTAAGTATAAATCTAACAAAATATGGATAAGATCTAAATGAGAAAAACTATAAAACTGATGAATCAAATCAAAGAGCTAAGTAAATAAATGGACATATATTCCCTATGAATGAATAGAAAGACTCAATACTATCAAAACGTCAGTTCCTCTCAACATGATGTATAGATTCAATGCAATATCAACTAAAATCTCAGAAAGTTAGTTTTTAGATATCAATAAACTGATTCTAAAGTTTATATGGAGAGACAAAAGATCAGAAAAACCAACACATTATTGTAGGGAGAGAACAAAGTTGGACGACTGATGCTACATGACTTCAAAACTTACTAAAAAACTATAATAATCAAGACACCATGGTATTGGTGAAAGAATAGACAAAGAGATCAATATAATGGATTAGAGAGCCTAGAGACAAACCCACACAAATACAGTCAACTGATCTTTGACAAAGGAGCAAAAGGCAATACAATGGAGAAAAGCAAATTTTTTTCAACAAATGGTACTGGAACAGCTGGACATCCACATGCAAACAAACGAATCTAGACACAAACCTCACATTCTTCACAAAAATTAACTCAAAATGGATCACAGACCTAAATGTCAAATGAAAAAATAAAATAAAATAAAATTCCTAGAAGATAACATAGGAGCAGATCTAGATATTCTTGGGTATGGCCATGACTTTAGCTACAACACCAAAGATCCAAACCAGGAAAGAAATAATTGATCTTGGATTGCACTAAAATTAAAAACTTCTGCTCTGTGAAAGCCAGTCAAGAGAAAAAGGCAAGCCATAGACTGGATGAAAATACTTGCAAAAGACATATCTGATAAAGGACGATTATCCAAAATATACAAAAAATTCTACAACAGGGAGAAAATGAACAACCCACTTTAAAAAACGGGCAAAAGACCTGAACAGACAACTCACCAAAGAAGACATACAGATGGCAAATAAGCATATGAAAAGATATTCAATATCATATGTCAGTAAGGAATCAAAAATTCAAAGCAATGAAATACCACCACATACCTGTTAGGATGGCCGAAATCCAGCACACTGTCAATCCAAGGACAGGCGATGATGTGGAGCCACAGGAACTCTTACACACTGCGAGTGGGAATGCAAAGTGGCACCGCCACTTTGGAAGACAGTTTGGCAGTTTCGTACAAAACTAAACATACTCTTACCATATGCTCCAGCAATCACGCTCCTTGGCATTTACCCAAAGAAATTGAAAACTTATGTCCATACAAAATCTCTGCACAAATGTTTATAGCAGCTTTATTCATAATTGCCAAAACTTGGAAGCAACCAAGATGTTCTTCAGTAAGGGAATGGATAAACAAACAGTGATACACCCAGACAATGGAATATTATTTAGTACTAAAAAGAAATGAGCTATCAAGCCATGAAAAGACATGGAAGAAACTTAAACGCATGTTCCTAAATGAAAGAAGCCAACCTGAAAAGGCTGTTTACTGTATGATTCCAACTACATGACCTTCTGGAAAAGGTAAAACTATGGAGACAGTAAGAAGTTTAGTGATTGCTGGGGTTGGGAGATAGAGAGGGATGAACAGGAGGATTTTTAGAGTAGTGTCACCATTCTGTATCATACTGTAATGGTGGATACATGTCATTGTTAATTTGCCAAAACCCATAAGCGACCTAACACCAAAAATGAACCCCAATATAAACTATAGACTTGGAATAATAATAATGTATCAATGTAGGTTCTTCGATGTTAACAAATGTACTACTCTGGTGGGGAATGCTGATAGTGGGGGAGGTTGTATATGGAAACTCTATACTTTCTCCTCAATTTTGCTAAGAATCTAAAGTTACTCTAAACATAGCGTCTATTTAAAAGGGGGGGAGGAAGGATATGACTGATATGGAAGACATTACAACTTTTATGTATTCTTTTATGTATTCCAAGGCAATATGCAACAATATTTATCCAAAAGGAAATAAAAGAACTTAATAGAAAAATACATAGAAACAATTTGAACAGGATACCAAAAAGTTATTTAATGTTAAGATTAAAAATCAAACTGAGCTCAGGTTTTTTAGCTCAGTTTTTTTCAAACTTTAAAGAAAGTGCTAGTTCCTATATGGTACTTACTATATAGAAGAAAGGAATAAGGACACATTTGAATATTAAAATGAACACCTATAGGAGGCAGATTATAAGAAATTATTTTCTTCTTTCTCATTTAGAGTTTTTTAAAATCGTTACACAATTAATACACATAATTATGCATTTTATGTAAAATAATGAACATACATTTTTTAGACTAAAGTGTATAAATAGAAACATTTGGTTTATAGTCTGTGACCCAAATATTAAAAACAAAAAAAACATGGCATAAATTCCTGTGTCAAAAAAAAACCTTATCTTCATGAGAAGTGGATATTAAAGCGTAAAGAGAAATGGAGAATAAAAACAAGTGTCCAAACAATCTACCCGGAAGGGTAATGCACATGTAATTAAGATATTCATGCAAAATGTTGTGTGCTATTAGTAATATCCGCTTTTCTCGTGGACAGGTTATGATCTGTGAGGGCATGGGTCAGGTATCCTCAGGTCTGTATCTCAGTAAGGAAAGTAAAGGTTGGGATTTGGTTTGTTTCTTCCTCCAGCATATCCCTGGACCTGTAATAGCTCCCAGCATATTGCAGGCCCAAGGTAGAAAGGTAAATATTTCTTGAATGATTAGTTATTTAGTAAAGAATACATGTGTGCACGCACGCACACACACACACACAAACGTATAATTTCAATATTATATTTCAAACTTTATTAGAAACTTCATTTATATAGTCTTCACTTATATAGTCTACCTTAGGATGTTTCTGCTTGCTTTATTTGCCTATTTCTTTTTTTTTCCACTTTTTTTTAAGTTTATTTATTTTTGACAGAGAGAGACAGAGCATGAGTGGGGGGGGGGGGGCAGAGAGAGGGAGACACAGAATCAGAAGTAGGCTCCAGGCTCCAAGCTGTCACCACAGAGCCCGATGCAGGGCTCGAACTCACGGACCATGAGATGGTTACCTGAGCCGAAGTCAGACACTCAACCAACTGAGCCACCCAGGTGCCCGATTATTTCTTTTTTCAAGGTTTACTTATTTATTTTGAGAGGCGGAGGGGAGAGAAAGAGACAGAGAGGGAGAGAGACAGAGAGAGAGAGACGGGGGCGGGGGGAAGAAAGAGAGAGAGAGAGAGAGAGAGAGAGAGAGAGAGAGAGTCCCAAGCAGGCTCCAATGCTCTCAGGGCAGAGCCCCATGTGGGGCTCAATCTTACGAGTCATGAGATCATGACCCGAGACAAAATCAAGAGTTGGACCCTTAACTGACTTATTTGCTTATTCTAATTGTGCTAGTCATTGCTGCCGATCACCAAATATTTCTGGCTCCCTGTCTTCCAGGCACATGGCAGGGTTCCAGTTCCCAGGCCCCTTGAGGCTAGATGTGGTCACTTCTGTCCAATGAGCTACGGACAGAAATGACAGGTGCTGAAGTATTTCATTATGAATGCAAGCTACTTTAAAACTCTTTTAGGGGCACCTGAGTGGCTCAGTCGGTTAAGCGTCTGACTTCAGCTCAGGTCATTCTCAGGTCATGATCTCCCCCCATCAGGCTCTGTGCTGACAGCTAGGAGCCTGGAGCCTGCTTCAGATTCTGTGTCTCCCTCTGTCTGTCCCTCCCCCACTTGCACTCTGTCTCTTGCTTGGTCTCAAACATAAACAAACAGTAAAAAAAACAAACAAACAAACAAAAAAACAAAAAAAACCGCATTTATCTATCTGTCATGATAACATGCAATGCTCAAGATGATAGTGTTTCATAGTCAGGCGATGTGTACAGAGCTCTGAGGTCACCTGCAATGGACTGCAGAATGAGCAAAAAGCTAAACCTTTGTCATTGTAGATCATGATGACATTGAGATGATTTTTTGCTACAGAATATACTAGTCCATCCTGATTGATGTGCTCACTCATCAGTAAAAAAATCTTTTAATTACCATTACTTTATAACGAGTTTTAATATCTAGTTTGATACATTATGCTTAGTATTCCTCTTTTTCATTATTTTCCTAGCTACTACCCCATGTTTATTTTCAATGAAACTGATTTGTGTTTTATTTTGGGTTGTATTGAGTTTATAGATGAATTTGGGTGAATTCAAACTTTTACTATATTGAGTGTTGCAATACAAGAGTGCTCAATTACTTAAAACTTCACTTATGCTCAACAGAATTTTTAAAAAATTTTGTCTTCCTATAAATAATACTTATTTTTTCAGTCCATTCCTAGGCAGTTCATCTTTTGTTTTAGATCACTCTTGTATATGGGAACTTTCTAGTATGATTTTTATTTGGTTATTGTTTTTATATAGAAAAAACATTAATGTTTATATATCAATTTTTGAACTACCTAAATAAATTCCCTTAATTTGTCTTATATTTTGTTTTTATTTTCATTTTCATGTTTCTAAAATGTGTAGAAACATGAAGGATATTAATTTTACCTCCTCCTTTGACATATTTATACCAGCATCATTTTTAAAAAGTCATATTAGGTAGGAAATATTTATACAACAAAAGAGTGGAGAATAAGAGACCATAAAATAAAGTTCTAAATCATATGGCACTAACTGTAAGTGGTATAAATAGTTTTGAAATTAAAATGAAGTATTACCACAACTTAGAAGGTCATTATGTTGGGAAAAAGTAATTTTCCATAAGAAATACTCGAAGCTATATAATTGCAAAAGTATTTTACTGCTGCAAAACAACAGTGAAATGAGGTATTAAAATCTGTACATTTCACTAGTTTTGATGTTGGCCGTAGTCAGCAATATGTTTCCCCACTTATGCAGGCAGACCCTAACACACCCAACTGAGTATTTCCACATGGTTTCTGCAAATTGTTGTATTTAAGATTTGTTGCAATTAATATTTAGGTCTGCTTCTTAAGTCCAAACATTACAGGCATGTAGGCAAATTTCTCCCTGCAAATTCTGCAGATGTCAGGGCTATACCAACTCCTGCTTTGTTTCCTTTGGTCTAAATCTCTTTCTTCTTATTATTGGTTTCTCTGACATCATATCTCTTACAGAATTATTTATGCTCTGGTAGTACCTGACCCTTGGTGAACATATTTCAGTATTTTAGCTCCATTCCCATTTCTTGTGCTCAGAAAATGAGTGATATTTGTGAGCAAGTGAATTTGTCGTTGTTTTTATTGACAAACAGACCTAAGGTCTGGAATTGAGAAATGAATCTTGTGTGTGAGCGAACATTCCTAAATTACAACACTTTGTATTCCCAGTAGTTGGTTCTTCTAGCCCACAGTTCCCTTCCTCAGGGTGGTTTGGAACTTTAGGGGGTGTTTCTTATTCTCATAATGAGGTGGAGAAGAGTTGCTGGCTTTTATTGGGTATGGTCAGAAATGCCAAATATCTTGCAATACAAAGTAAAGAATTAAATTGCTCCTTTAAACCAAAACCAAAATCAAATAGAATACACAAAAAATAGTTGAAACAGCCTACATCCTTAAAGCTGCTTCCCCACCAAGGAAATAAAGGGCATTTTTGCTCAAGATCTGATTCTTGCTTCCCAGGTAGCCCCATGTGCTTCTCCCAGACATACAGTGGTAGGACTGTACTTTCCACTTCCTTTCAATTTAAGCTTAGTTTATGGTTTGTTTGGGCCACTGAAATGTGAGAGGAAGTGATATGTGTCACCTGCAGGTAGAAGCCTTAAAAATAATTTTCCAAGTTTCTTTTTTTCCATTCTCCACATGGTAGAAGTAGGTGTCAAAATAAGACTCTGATATCCTGGGCCCCTGAGAGAATACATGATGCCTCCGAAGAGCCATATTGTGCCCATAATGTGAACAAGAAACTAACATCGATCGTATTAACTCACCAAGAACGTGAGGTTGCTTGTTATTGCCTCAGATCCTAGCCTACCCTGATTGATGCTTCCCCTTTGGACAATAGGAGTCAAATCAACTCTCTGTACCTCTTATGGACTGTATTATATCTGCCCCAAATTCACAGACTGAAGCCCTGACCCCAATGTGTCTGTATTTGGAGACAGGGACTTTAGAGAGGTAATTAAGGTGAAACAAGGTCATGAGGGTGGGGCCCTAATCCAATTGGACTGGTGTCCTTGTAAGAAGAAGAGATGCCAGGAATACACACACACACAGAGGAAAAGCCACATGTGGCCATGTGAAGACACAGTAAGAAGGCAGTGATCTGCAAGCCAACTAGAGAGGCCTCAGGAGAAACCACACCTGCCAACACTTTTGATCTTGGAATTCCAGCCTCCAGAATTCTCTCTCTCTCTCCCTCTCTCTCTCTCTCTCTCTCTCAAAAATAAATATAAAAAAAAATAAAATAAAATGATGAGCTACAACTTAATAGAGCTATCAGAATCTATCTCATAGTGTTATAGGAGGATATAGTAAGATAATGAAAAAACACTTAAGATCAGGCTTTATTTATAGGGCACATCTAAATGAATATAAATTTTTGTTATTATAACCTCTAGATTGAAAGGCATTCCATTATGCATTGACTAAATCAGGAAAAGTCTTGCTTGATAAATTGGTTGGCTCTAGGGAAGCAAGTAAAGGCCTTGCGTGACCCTGGAAGGAACGTCTCATTAAATGTGGTAGCCTAGATGCCTCCCTTGCCTTTACTCCAGTCCTGGCCCTGATAAACCTTGTAAACTTTCTGCTTCATCTGCCAAGTTCCTTTTCCATTATCAGCCTCTATAGCAAGCAAGCGGAGGGCCCTACTAGAGGACTGGGTGTTTTTAGGATACTAGTTCCAACACCGTCTCTGCCAACAATGTAGTAGCAAGATTCTCATACACCCTATACTCTACCCCAGTCAATTTATAAAGCAGTCCAAAACGCTTCTAGTCTTGCAAACAACAGTGATGACAAATTAAAGTTCAATGGGCAATTTACTCTAAAAATCAAATAACTTGTAAGAACATTTAGAAATGCATGAAAGAGACAGACAAGGCAGGGTTTGGTAGCAAAATGCTACAGGATACTTTATTTGAATTTTATAACAAGAAAATAAAGGCCAGAGATGTGTTCCTTTTCACACTAAAGGAAATAGCTTCTATCAGCTAGAAGATCAGCTCCAATAACTTCGAGGATCTATTTGGCTTTATTAGGTCTGTTGCCATTGTGATGGGCTAAGAAGTTTCTTTTGAAGAAAAGTAATTACTGTACCAGAGCCCCTAGTCAAAGAAATGCAATTGTGTTTTAAAAACCCACTTGCTCAGCACAATTTAGGCTCTCTGTGCCTTTCCATAAGCTGGATCGATAGCTAGCAGATATATAGATCTCCACGATGGTTAGGACTTAAATCTTCTCACTTACATTTTATAGTGATACTACAATGAAAGAAAAACCAGTGTGCAAAACGTATTTACCAAGAACCTAAATAGTACTTTATCACATTCACAAAGGAGTCACTAAAGTATCGTGGGGGTGTTAAGCAGAAAAGTATAGGAAAGAATATTTGTTGAATGTGTACCTTTGGCCAGGCACTGCAAAATGTGATAATTTGACTCGCATGATTTGAATGATATGATTTTCATTAACACCCACATAAGTGTGGGTGGATAATGCCTGAATCACCCTCAACAGGATACATGAAACTAAAAGGAAAGAGGAGAAATCTGAACCACTGCCAAACAATTACCTAGCTATATTTAGTGAAAGTTTTAAAAATTGATGTTTGTCTGAAATCCCTATGATGTATTCCTTGCAACTGGCACTATCTCTATCTAGATGTGCAGTAAGTTGTATACGGTCTGAACAAGTGTTCTGTTTTCCTAAGTGACGCCACCTTCTTCCTATAGTCCCTTTGAACAACACCTGCTTGCCTGTTATGAAAAGATATTGAAATCAGATAGATGCACTCAAGATCATCACGGTAAAATTTTGGGACCCAGAGTGGGCAACATCTTTTCCTGAATGGCACTTGACAAGTTTTATTTCTGATGTGCTCTCCCTAGAATTGTTGCTTTCTAAAGTGAGGGCCACCTGACACAATTTACAAAAAAATTTTCAAGAAGAACAATCATTTCCTCAATGTTGGAAGGTTTATGTGGGCTGAGTCCTGACTTTCCTTCCAACCAACGCAGTGACCCACCCCTAAGCAGGAATCTTTATTTAAAACATTAATGCAGGACAAATTCAGCTTAACATAACCTGAAGTATTAACTCTCGTAATTCTGAAACGGGGAATACAAATTAAAAGTAAAGTGATATCTTCTCTAATGTTGTGCTTTAGCAGGCTTTCATTTGAGGGGGAAAAAAAATCCATCTGGCCTTAATAAAGGTTTGTGCTTTCCAGGGTCTTGGGGTATATTGTTTCTTTTACATTTTTACAGTAAGGGCTAATTTTTAGTGCTATGGAACTAAATTTTTTTTAATTTTTTTTGAAAGAGGTCAGTCTTATTGATTCCATAAGTCTTCATTAAAAAATAAATGAATAAGCGCTGAGCATCTCCTCTGAGACAGTGTGATAAGTCCTATGCCAGAGAGAAGCGAGATGTGCATGCTAGAGAGAACCCGCAGGTTAGGCAAAGCTCCCTGGAGGACAGGGACCTGGGTCAAATTTTGGAAACAGTCAGCAATTACCAAGATGAAGAATGGGAGGAATAACTCTGCAAGCAGAATGAGAAGTGAATGCAAATCGCATTACTGAGGTCTGATTATGATGCATTTCCATCTAAATCCTGTATGTTCTCAGATGCCTCACAAGCATCCTTCACTGGCAGCCTGCACATGTGCACCTCCATCTGGATTCCCCATCTCGGGCAATGGCACCAGGAGTAACTCTTTCTCCACATCAAAAAGCATGAGTTAAACTGGACTCCTCCCTCTTATTGCATTTAACTACAATGGTAAAGGAATCACCAAATGTTCTCTGTTTCATCTGCTAGGTGTTTCTTTAAGCTTTTGCTTCCTCATCTCCAGATGTATTTACTTATTTAAATGCCTTTTTCTCTTTCATCTGCACAACTGCTATTACTAGCTTTTTAAAAATAATTCTCTACCTTTTAAATTACACAGTTATTGACAGTTGTAGTAAGGTATATACCTAATGCTGGGGATCAAATGATGAGTTCAGCATGGCCACAGACTCCAACAAGATGGTACTAGTGAAAGAACTAGAGACATAAAGAGAACGTTCTAACAAGATATTTTAAAGAAACGCACAGAAAACATATGAGTAATAGAGAAGGATGGAAAGCCTTCCAGATGGATTAAAATCCTGTAGGGAGATTTCAAGGATGAAAAGGAAATGCCATAGAGAAAAATATTGCAGCACAAAAGGCAGAAGTAGCAAAGATACAAGATACTATGAGTTATACTCAATGTTGCTGAAACTTCACATTTTGGGAGTAGGAAATGATGAGAGGTAAAGATACAGGGCAAAGCAGGGGCCAAGTTAGGCAGCATCTTGTTTCACGTTAAGTAACAACAACTGTAATAGTATCACTTAGTGAATGCCTAATACTGCACTCCCCTATATGATTATACACTTTTGTATTTCATCAAAAGAACTTTATTTGGAAAAGATATTATTTCCACTTTACAGATTTACAAGCCAAGGCTCAGAGGGAATCTAAGCTGCTGAAGGATTCTGATGCACTCAAATTCAAATTCAAATATGATCTAAAACTGTATTCTTCTTTCTCATTTCTGCCTTCCCCCAAAGTCTCTTTAATTTATTAACAGTTGCTTTTGCTTCTACTTCCATATTTCTCGCTTCAATTACACCCAGTCACCAAGGGATTATGTCATTCTGTTAGCTTTGGATGATTCTCATTTGCCTTCTGTAGAAGGTTCACACTTCTTCAAGTGGCTTTCAGGCTATGTTTTCCTCCTCCTTTATCTCAGTTTCTCTACACCCATCTTCCACCTTAGAGGTACCAGCTCTTCAATTTTCCTGAACATGTCTCTATATCACTGTGTGTGCTGTTTCAGTTTCCTCAAGTGCCTTCTTCTACTTTATATCTTCCTAGATCCCTGGAAAATACATATTTATTCCCCAGCACTCTGGAGGAAGCAAAACCTGATGTTAGTTTCTTTCACAAAGATATATCTTCAAAAACTGAGGATTCACTTTCAAAATATGTAAGAATGACTACAAAGACATGGAAATAAATACGACATTTAGCCAAAGATCATATAAGAAATGTAACCTTCTATAAAGTCATCAAGGTAACTGTATGAGGGAGTATAATAAAAAGATATATTTTTCTTTCACTGCTCCAGAAGGAAACTATCATCATTCCCACTGATGTATGCCTGCCTCTGAATTTTCTAGCCTGTGTTTTATAATGTAGGTACTTAGAAAGATAACATGTATGGCCTAGCCAAGGGCACTATACAAATCAAAGCGTGACCCATCCATTTCTGTTCTGTCATACAGAGATTGCAAAGGGTGTACTTTTCATGTTCCACATCATTAGCAGAGCCTAACACCAGATTCAGCTGCATGATGTCTATGCCTGAAGGTGGACAAAGGAATTGAGATATTCAAAGATGTGTGGGTATGGACAGCTGAGTCACAGGTGTGATGTCATTTATCCTATCCCTCAACACCATTCAGTGAGAACTTACTACGTTCCACATTACCTTGAATAGACATATAAGACCATAATAAAACTCATGATCTTGCTGGGGAGACATAACATAATACATGGGAAAAAATAATAATATAAAACAGATAATACAACACATTTCATTCCACAGGAGAAGATCCTAAAATAAGCAGTTGAAGATAGCTTGTGAGTGAGTGATGGAAAGAGCACCGGAGTCAGAAGTTTGGGTTCTGTCTCCAACTCTGACACACAGTATCTCTATGATATACAAGTTACCTGAATTCTTGGATTTTTGAGTTCAGGTAAATGCATTTGTTATGCCAACTTCACCAGGCTTTGGAAAGAATCAAATGAAAGTGTTTCTAAGAGTACAAAAGAATACACAGAAGTATAGTGCAAGGTAATTGCCATGCTAGAAACAATATTTTAGTGAATCACGTACTCAGAAGTTTCTATGTTTACTCTTCTTCATTCACCTTCAAGTTGGGTGCTTCTCAGACTTTCTTATTAATCACTCAATTAAATCCTTTTTTTAATCCAATAATTATTTGTTGAAAACTATTATATGCCAGTCACTGTTTGCAATGCTGGAGACTCAATCGTGGACAGGTCACATAGCTGTATCATGCAGAAACTGTCTGGCAAATAGCGATTGCTCAATAAGTGTTAGTTTTGCATTAAAAAAAATGGACTCTGCATTGGTTAAGGACATAGAGAGAAACTATTAAAAGTGAAGAAAAGATCTGCATGATTTAAAAGTTGCCTGGAGAGTGTAAAGTTTTTTTTTATTGCTGTGACAAAGATTTACAATCCAAAATATATAACAGTTGCTTGAAGGGGCCCCTGTGTGCCTCAGTCAGTTAAGCATCTGAGTTTTGATCTCAGCTCAGGTCATGATCTCACGTTCATGGGACTGAGCCTCACTTATGGCTACTCTCTGACAGTGTGGAGCCTGCTTGGGATTCTCTCTCTCCTTCTCTCTGCCCCTCCCACACACTCACACATGCTCTGTCTCAGTCAAAATAAATAAACTTAAAAAAAGAACTGATTTTTTTGGTAGTAGATTAATTACTAATTAATTAATTTCCAAACTTTAATAATTAATTCCCAAACTTTAATAGCTGAAAGACAAAGGACAGGAGCTGGCAGTTCACACCAGAGACAGGATAAATAACAGTGAAACCTTGACAATTTTTGGTCTCATTAATAAAAATTATGTGCGTATACACACACACACACACACGCTCACATATATATATATATATATATATATATATGTATGTGTGTATGTGTGTGTGTGTATATGTGTATATATGTATACACACACACATATACACACATACATATATATATATAATAGTCATATAAATATAACCTAATAATGGTGTATTTCTATTGCTGCACAACAATATTTCTACAAGGCAGTAGCTTAAAACAACACATACTTATTGTATCACAGTTTCTGTGGAATAGAAATTGTAATGGCTGAGCTGAGGCAGCTGGACCCTCTCCTGGGGTCTCACAAGGCTGCGGTCAAAGAGTCAGCTAGCACTGGGGTCTCATCTGAGGCTTGCTTGGAAAATCCAAGCTCACTTGAGTTGGTGGTAGATCAGTTCTTTGTGGTTGTGCTCTTACCTCCTAGAGGCCACACACTGTTCCTTGCCATATGGAACTCCCCAACATAGCTGATTGCTGCCTCAAAGCCAGCAAGGGACAGATTAGCAAGATGGGCATTATAAAATAACATAATCATGCACACATAATCACATATATTCCATCACCTTTGTCATATTCTATCATTTCAAAGTAAATGAAGGGCCACCACCACACATAAAGGGAAGGAATTACAGAAGACTGTGAGTAACAGAAGGTACAGATCACAGGGCCCACCTTAAGATTCTGTCTGCTAAAAGCACATCAGGAAATATACCCCAAGGAGGTAATTCAACATAAAAAAATACCTAGGCAATAATGTTTATTGGTGTATTGTATATTATTTCTGATAACTGAAAGCAGTTTCAACTCATAAATAAGGGCAAGAAGAAAAAAAGGATATAAATGGCTAGACTCTTGCAAATTAATCTGACTGTACATTATGTATCTTAGACACGAAAATTAAGAGATTTACACATATATAATTGAAAAAATAAAAATGCAACAATACAGGGGAAGTGAAGACAGAATATTCAATACGAGATCATAGCAACTAGACAAAATTTATCTGAATAAATATTTAGAGTAGGAGAGGCTACAATATTTAGGAATGATTTTTATCACTTTTGCAAGAGTTTGGCTACTGTTTAGCATCCTTAAAAAACAAAAGAAAATAATTTACAAAAACACAATATTATTAAAATATAGAAAACAAAAAATAAATTGTAGAAAAGATTTTTTAAAACTCTACAGTATGAGGGGCATCTGGCTGGCTCAGTCAGAGGAGCACGTAACTCTTGATCTCGGGATTGTGAGTTTGAGCCACATGCTGGGTATAGAGATTGCTCAAAACAAAACAAAACAAAACAAAAACCCACCTTTACAGTGTGTTTTTAAAAAATATCACAAAATTGACAAAATTCTAATTAAGAAAAAAAGAGAAAATGAAAAAGCAATTATTAGGAATGAAAAATGAGGCATAATCATATATTCAAAAGAGTTTAAAATATTTAAACACAAATATTGTGTGCAAAATTAGAGAAACTAATTGGAATATTTGAAGAAAAATGAATGACTATCTAGCGAAGTATAAATTATCAAAATTGATCCCAAAGAGAGCAGAGAACTTAAATAGACAAATAACTATAGAAAAGATGGTGGAATAAATTATTTTACCATTTATAAAGGTATGAGCCTAGATTCTTTTATTAGAATTATATGGATGAGTTCTATATAATCTTTAAATTTAATTTTTTGCTTAATACATGTAAACTAGCGCTATTAAAACCTTTTTCAAATTATAAAAGATTGAAAGCTCCTCATTCCATTTTTAGAAATTAATGAAACCTTAATATTTTAATATCAAGGTAAAAAAGATATCAAAAACTTTACACCAATCACATTCTGAATAATAATGCCCAGTTTCTAAATTAGAAATTACAAATTGGGAAATCAGTGTACCTTCCACTCAATTTTGCTGTGAACCTAATATCACTCTAAAAAGTAAGTTCTAAGAAAAGTTGAACTCTATTTATAAAGTAATAATACAGCATAATCAAATTAAATTATTCAAAGAATGTGAGGATCTCTGTGTATACTGTAGAGTACATTAAATCAATATACTGAAAAGAAAAAATAAATTCTTAGCGTAATATATTTAAAAATGAATTTGATACAATTGATATATTGATGCAATTCATCATTTGTAATCAAAAGTTATTAGGTAAAGAGGGGACAAAATACTATTCAAACAAACAGAAAAGACCATTCTAACTAATTAGATGCAATGTCATTTCCATTAAAATTAGGAATAAGACATTATAATTCTACATTGCTACAGGGACACTAGTTAGTAAGTGAAAAATAAAGTTATGTATCTAAGTCCACTGACTGTTGAAAAAGAAAATCATCTCTCTTTACAGACATGTTTGCACAACTAGAATCATCAAAACAATCTAGTGTAAACAAAACAACACACATGCATACAAACACACACAAAGATGAACTATCAAAATTAGAGACTGATAGATACTCCAAGTATATTTCTGCTGTCAACCAGATAGAATGAAAAATGAAGAAAAATTCTGTTTATAAAAGTGGTGTTAAATGACACAATACTTATTAAAAATCTGTGAAAACTGTTTAAGACTCTCAGATGAAGGAAATAGTAAAATGTTCATTGAAATGTATAATCTAAAACCTGAAAATATAGAGTAACAACCATGTATTTCAATAGGAAAATCATAATCTACAAAAGTGTAAATCTTTCCATTATTATAAGAGAAATGTATTATAAATAAGAATACCAACTTATCATTTTAGAATTGGATATGATGATTGTGAAGTCCATTTGAAAGGATATATATCTGATTATGGCAAACAAAACAAAGCAAAACAAACCAAAAGGAATAGGGAAGGAAATTTGTCTGAGTCTATACCAAAACTTACAATAAATCCATTATAGAGAAGTAATATACCAACTGAATAGATATATAGACAACTGGCTGGTCAGAATCACTAGTTCAACATAGATCCACCTGGGAAAGTATGACTGAATATATGACAAGTTATAGCAGTAAGGTAGCAAAATGGAGGGTTATGTCATGGCCAACACAAGCAGCAAGCCATCAATAAGAAAATAAAGCATAGGCCACATAAAATAATTTTAAAAATAAATTTCTTACAGATGATTTAAAGTAAAATTGTGTAATAAAATAATTATGTTACATAAATACATTTAAATTAAAGATCATAGTAAATAATGATGTCCATATACATTTGATAAATTTATACATATATTTAAGATAATTATTTAAATAAAATTTAGGAGGGCTCCTATAACTTTTTTGGGGAAAGAATAAACCCACCAAAGTGAGAGAAGGCCCAGATATCACACACAAAAATGGACATAATAAGGATTTCATGACAGAATCAAATAAAATAAAATATTTGCAACTCATGTGATAGGTAAATGACTGCTATCTCAAATATATGTAAAACTCTCGGCGCCTGGGTGGCTCAGTCAGTTGAGCGTCCGACTTCGGCTCAGGTCATGATCTCATAGTTCCTGAGTTCAAGCCCCGTGTCGGACTCTGCACTGACAGCTCAGAGCATGGAGTTTGCTTCAGATTCTGTGTCTCCTTCTCTCTCTGTCCCTTCCCTGCTCATGCTTTCTCTCTCTCTCTCTCTCTCTCTCTCTCGCTCAAAAATAAGTAACCAAAAGAAAAAAAAAACTCTCCCATAATGATAAGAAAAAAATGAAAACTCAGGAAATTATATGAATAGGCAGTTCACACAGTAAGAAATCCAAATGGACAATAAACACAGAGATTATCAGCCTCACTGGCAGTGGGAAGCTTAAGACGTAATGAAAAACCGTATTTCACCTCTCAAATTAAAAAATAATGTAAAGTAAAATAAAGCCTCATCCTAGTAACTAGACCCGGTAAACAGGCAGCCACATGGCTGGTAGTAAGAATGTGAGTCGTTACTGCATTTTGGAGAGTGATGTGTCAACATATTAATTAAAAACCTGAGTCCGACAGCCTTTACATTTCACTTTGGTTTTAAGTACTGCAGAATGAAAGCTCATATATGCAAAGAAATATGTACAAAGACACCTATTGTGGTATTATTGGGTGGTGTGGGTGGGGGGAGTGGTGCTGGCCAAAAAGCCAACAAGTAGGAAGAAAGAGAAAAACGCTGCAAGAAATCCAAATGTTGGTTAACTGACAGTTCGGTGCATGAAATATTATGCAATATTTTAAAATAACGAATTAGTTTTGTATTTATTGACCTAAAGAGATGTCCATGTTATAGTATTAAGGGAGTAAAGCAAGACGAAAAGGAATGTGTATACAGAAAACTACAAAACCCTTATATGTGTGTATCTGAGCATCCACGAGCAAGGAGTTAGACCTGGTACCATATCCCTCAGGGTGTTAACATCGGTCACTGTACGTCAGGCCACATGGGGACGG
This sequence comes from Panthera leo, assembly GCF_018350215.1. Lineage (NCBI taxonomy): Eukaryota > Metazoa > Chordata > Mammalia > Carnivora > Felidae > Panthera > Panthera leo. Next base: position 190,107,475 of record NC_056682.1, read on the forward strand.
GTCGGGGGTTGAATTGCCTCAATAGTTGTAATGAACTAAATTTTTTAATATTTGAGAAAAGAATAGTAAAGTTTAAAAGAAAAATGCACAGGTAGTTTAGAAGAGGCAATAGTGTTTACAGATTTGCCAAGTTTGAGATTCATAGTCACGATGTCCTGTTGCCATTGCTGGTAATCTATTTCTGTTCAGTTCTTAGTGTTACATTTGGTTAAAAATGTAAGAGCTATACAAGGGCCTGGCTGAATGTGAGATGGGATGTGGAGGGAGAAATGTAAGCTAACTGCCCATCCCTTAAATGTTGGGATTCCTCGGTCTTCTGTCCCAGACCCTCTTCAATTGGCTGCTGACAGATAGAACTGCAATGTATTAGAATTGCTTGCTACTTTCTGGTCCCCCCTAAATACTTAATAAGGGCCTCACATGGCCAGGGACAATGACTGTATTATTTACTCCTTCTCCCTGAATATAATTAGTATCTGTAAACTAGTAGGTATTCAACAGATATGTGCTCAATTGTGGGAAGAAAGAAGGAAAGGGGAAAAAGTGGAAAGATCCAAGATACTTAGCACAGCCCCTGTCACACGAATGATTTTTACAGAACATTGTCACCCCCACAGCCCTTTCTCACTCCTGTCTTCCTGCCCCCATTCCCTTAGTCCAGCACATGGCTCATTTTCCTGATTTGGATACCATAGCCAAGCAACAAAAAGGTTATCCAGTGATTCATCAATTCCTCACCTCCCATGCTTAGCTTTTCTGGCTACATTTCAGCCCCTGGTGGGAGATCCACAGCCTTTGGCTATGCTTGCCGAATGGCCAAAGTGCACATCTGGATTGAGCATTTCATTTTCAATCCAAACCTGGTTGTATTAACGCTCTGTCATACTTAATATATACTGGGCAACATGTAGTCTGCTAGACTTGTACTCACTGGAAAAAGACAAAGCATGACATTGTTGAGGTCATACCAGCAGGGGGTATAATTCTTTGTAAAGCTATATAATATGTTCCAAATATACTGCAGCTGTTGATAAGTTTTATTGCATTTGCAGTTAGGGACCTTATTATATTTGCAGCAAAGATTTATTATATTTACTTTTATTACTTTAGCAGTTTGGGATATTTTCATATTTGTCATGAATGTATTCCATTTATGCTCATTGAGTTTATATCTTAAGTTTGCTACATGAGCAGGCTATGAATAATTTCACCTGTTGTCATTATACTTGCAGTCAATTTTCATTACCACTCTGCTAATATTTCACAGTATTTGCAGGTGCTGCATATTACATTAGTGGTTTGAGTGTTTTAAAGTCATCAGTAATGGGGCAGTGCAACCAGCTGAAGAAAGGGCACAGACCTATCAAATGCTCAAACTCCTGGCAGATGGAGGGAAATATGTTGGGCTAAGGAAGGTGGCCATGGCAACTAGACTCATTTTAGGGGCCTGTGTCCAAAGGACCTTAGTCTGACGTGCTGAGGCTCAAACTTCAAATTATCTATATCTTATTGCTTAAAATTTCCAATATTCTTCCACTGATTAACTAAATGAAGATAAGAAATCAAGCTTGAATTTATGACAAATTATGTTTTCAAAGTGAGTCCCTGACTGAATTCACTCTATCTTGAAAAGCTAGGAGACAGTCAAATAAAACCACACTGGAGGTGAGTATTAGCAGAGTACTTGACTTAATTCTTAGAATTAGGGGCAGGCTTTGACAGCAGGGTAACACTCTAGGCTCTCACCATTTATAGCCGCTGTAGTCTGTTAATAAGCAGAGCGTCTGATGCGAAACTTGTTTGAGTTTACATGACTTACTGTTGCTGTTAATGGAACCAGTAAGCAAGGCAATTTGGGGCAAGGAGACACCTGGAATAATCATGGCACACGCTGGTATCAACAGCTGCAGAAGAAAAATAGTAATAATCATAGCAGCTTAAGTTTATTGAGTATTTACTACTTGCCATCACTGCCGTAAAGCACTTGCTTGAATTGAATTAATTAATCCTCATGACAACTCTAGGAAATGTTTATAAGACTTAGTTCCATTCTATAGGTGAGAAACTGAGTCACAGATTATTTAAGCAACTTGCCTAAGGGCACAGAGTAGGATAATAGAGTCAGGTTTGAACCCAGGTAATTTGACTTCAAAGTTCATGGTCTTAACCCCTGGACCATGATGTTAATTTCTAGTTTCCGAACTCAACCAAGGAAGACAGTTTCCTATTCCTTAATCAAATAACGATTTATATTTAGTTCTTATTCATGTTATGGACTGTGCTATGTTCATTGGACTTTCTCCAGACCTAGAGACTCCTACTTAGCCAATATTTAAATAAATATACTTTCTTCCAATTATACGGGAATCCACTAGTTTATAAGAATATATAGTTTTTCTCTCCCAAACTATTTTTAATACTTTGACATCAGTTTAAAGTCAGGGAAAAAGTCTATATCATTCTTATAACCCTTCTGCCCCCACTATATGCTAAAATAATGTATGCTGAAATTAACTATAGAAGTTAGAAGTATAGTACAATTCTTCATGAATCATCCCTTTAGCTAAAACAGTGAAAAGACAGAGTCCTGGACCAGAACTGAGAAAACCTAGATGTCACTAATTGTGTGACAAGGAGAAAGCCACAGGCTTGCAAAATATCAATTTCCTCATCTATAAAATAAATAAAACAAATACTTTCTCTGCCTCTCTCATAGATTGTTATGAGGCCATAGGGTTACCAGATTTAGCAAATAAAAATATAGAAAGCCCGGTTAAATTTGGAATTCATATAAAAACAAATACATTTTCAGCATAAGTATGCCCCATGTAATATTTCAGACACACTTACATGAAAAAAATATTGTTTATATCAAATTTAACCAAGCATCATATATTTTATAGGGCAATTCTACAAGAGGATTGAGTGAGATAATGCATGAAAATGTAGTTAAACATTTTGACATTCTGACATAACACATTAAGATGGTAAATATGGCTGATGCTTCCAAAATAGGAAAAAGTACTCAGGAAGGATTTACTACAGAGTCCTAATGTTGACTGCCTCCCAAGAAATTGATCTCAGTAGGTGGAGGGCTCTATCTGTGGCTACTTTGGAAAAGAACTGACTCTCAGCCAGAAAACACTCAAGCCAAGAGAAGGTAAAGATCTTTTGTGAAGCAGGGTGTGTGTGGTGGTGGGGGGGTGGCGGGGGGTGGGGGGTGGGTTGCAGCATTGTCCATGGACCAATGCCAGGCTGGCTGCACTAGGAATCAACAGATGGGAAGTTGTTACAAACACAGCCTCCTGGATCTCACCCTAAGAACTCCAATATATATATAACTGTATTTGTCCAAAATTCTATCATTATTCAGAAAGATTTCCAGATGATTCTGGGGAGTAGCCAGGTTTCACAATCACTTTTAAAGAGATTTTCAAGGGATATTAAACGCTTTTGTCCAGAACACTAAAGACCACTGCCAGTGGCAACAATTAAAAAAGCCTGGTCTCCAGGATGGGCCTTAACCTCACCATCTACATCAGACATTTGAGGAGCACTGGCTACAAGCCAAGTCACAAATCTTCTGAAAAGGTCCAATGTCTGACCCAACTGCATATTAAATGGACCAGATACATTAAATAGGACTGTTATTGTTTAAACAATAGAATCCTAACTCCAAATAAGTTAAATTTAAAACAGTGGAAGTCCATGTCCAAGCTCTATGCTCATATGGTACTCTGCCATCAGAGCCACAGTTTTCCATGTTTACTCTCCCCTTCTCTCTCCTCTTCTGTCTCTTTCAGAACATCCCCCAACTAACTTCAGTGGCTCAGCAGAGTTGATATATACCTATCTTAAACCCTAAATACTCAGGATTAGCCAGTTCTGAGTCACTTGCTCACCCATGCCTCGGGAATGAGTTAATTTTACCAAGCCACATAGACTAAAACAAGAGGTAATGATTCTAAATGCTACAAACGATTTCTATTAATAGAAGAAAGTATGGTGGAAGGAAGGGTGTTTGTTACAATAGATTATAAAAATAATGACATGAAAACTTCCAAAAAGATTAAAGTTAAAAGAGGGGAAAATAAAAGAAAAAACATGTGAACTAAAATTTTCAAAAAGCACTTTCCAAAACCCTAGTTCTATTGAATATTCTGGAATAAATGTGGTTCCTTGGTCAAAATTTTTGAAAATACAATGTACCATATGTGCTACTTAAGACATGAAAATGGCAAAGTACCATATAAATCCTATGAAAGGTTTTTCAATAGAAAACATTGTTCAACTTGATCTGACCCAGATTTCTGAATTTGAAAAGAATATGAAAGAGTTTTAATAATGGAATATTATGGGGAGCGCCTGGTGGCTCAGTCAGTTGGGCATCTGACTTTGGCTCAGGTCACAATCTCGCGGTTTGTGAGTTCGAGCCCCGCGTCAGGTTCTGTGCTGACAGCCCAGAGCCCGGAGCCTGCTTCGGATTCTGTGTGTGTGTCTCTCTCTCTGCCCCTCCCCTTTTTGTGCTCTCTCTCTCTTTCTCAAAAATAAATAAACATTAAAAAAAATAGTAAATATATAAAATAAAGATTCTGATTTAATAAGTCAGAAGTGAGGCCTAAGTAATTCAGCATTTTGGATGCAATGCCATGGGGCACCACACTTCAGTAGCAAGGTTCTAAGGACACTTCAGGAAATGCGGCCCTGGCTGCAACCTAAGGTCCTTCATGGCCATTTTTGTGTCCTCCCCACCTTAGCAACCTGAGCTCTTGTGCAGGGTCTGGCACATGGAGATGCCCATAACTATTTCAGGATTAAATAGACATATGAAAAGATTGAGCCACTTGAAAGCTTTGCTCTTTGATAAGATTTAAAATTCAGACACCTTTTCTATTAGGTTAAGCAGAGCATCCTCATATGGGTTGAGGGAGGAAGAGGGAACAGTAGGGGAAGGCAGATTTACAAGAGGCCTTAGGCAATGAGGAGGTGCTAAGCTGAGGGTCCCAATGGAGGGCCAATGGAGGGCCTAGTGGAGTTATATATGGGCACGGTGATGGGAAATTAAAACATTACTCTAAAGTAATGGTCTTTAAAAGTTTTCAGGCCCAGGTACCTGAGGAATAGAGGTCTTTATTCCTGTAGCTCACTTGAGAACAGATTCTCAACTGGAGATGGTGGAGTTAAATACCAGAACTCTACCTGCATAACTTAGTCTGAAAAGAGCCCTCCTCTCCCACTCATTCTGATTTGTGACCACACTCCTTATCACCACATACTTAGAAGCACTGGTCCAAAAAAAAAAGCATCGAGGAGTTTTATAAGATAGTGCTTCATAAGGAAGGTTCTGTTGAATACCCTAAGCAACTAGCATATTCTAATCATCATCATCACCATCAAAATAAGTAGATTGAGGAAAAAAATCATACCAGCTGCATATTTATACGAGCATCTCTTTCTCTCTTTGATATTAGTATGCAATTAATGAACATTAGTTTCTCAGATCACTTAAGTTCTCAGTGTTTGTTTCTTCTTTTGAGAAATGAAGTTCAGAATCTTGATGACACTTGTTGGTAGCAAAATAATAATTCTCTACTTCTCATGCTTCCAGGTGAAGAAACTTCAGTTAAATGAACTTCCGGCTCTGCCTCCACGCATCTTATTCCTTCCATGCTAGGAGAAATCAGCCAGCTTTGTGGTGTGGTTAGGAACAAAAGTTAACCATTCTGGCCACAGTATCTTCCTCTGTTCTGTCTGGGTTCTCCCTGCTCACATAGAACTGCATCCTGCTCTTCTATGGAGTGGGTGGACTCTGCCATGTTAGACAAAGTCTTCAATCATGCAGTACTACCTGTGACAAGGTGAGTATGTTCAATTTGGGAATAAAGTATTAGCAAGCCCTCTTGCTTAGAGACGTATAGCCAGTGTCTACATTTACCATAATATCAATAAAGCAGATACCCTGATTCTCCTTGTCTCTGTATCCTGGATTTCATTTTGTTCTGAACTAAGGTTAGGAACCAAGTTGTTCGTTATTAAATTCCTTCAAATTCTAATATTTGCATGCATTAACCTGGTTAGGAACCTCGAGAAAATATAAGAAGCAGCTCTGGGGAACAAAATACTAGAGCGCGTGGGCAAGAGAGACAGAAACAGAGAGACAGAGGCAGAAAGAGAAAGAGAGAGATTGGCTGGCAGCTTTATTCTTAGTGCTTTTAGTAAGTGTGGCCCAAGTGGAATTTTGTCCTTGGTGGATCATTATGGTTTATGAAGGCTTTGTTCACAGCTAACTGACTTCACTGATATAGGTAGGGCTATTTTTAGCAGGCAAAGCTCATAGAAAATATAGATCTTTGGCAACAAGCCTTGCAAGGACCTTGGAAAACTTGGACAGCTCTACCTTATTGAGCAGTCCATGCTGGCCTTGACTATGTAAAGGCACAGCTTGATCTTGAACTACAAGATTGTGACTTGACCTCTGCAGAAGCCATTGAGGTAGAGATTAGACATTATATGTAAGATGATGCCAAGGTGAAAAAGTATAAAACTGAAAAGATATCAGGCAAGTCTCACTTTAAGTCATCCACAGAACAGGAGAGAATGGCAGCTTCCTTTGGTGGGGCAGGGACACTGTGCTGCGAGATTGCATCTGGGAAAAGGCAAAGACCTAAAGGAAGCCTAGTAGGCATCATTTTGTTTGGGCAGTTCATTTCACTGTCAGCCCTCCAATTAACACAAAGTAGAATAACTCTAACCTGATTGTTCATGGCTTAAGGAAGAATCAAATAATGAGGCAGATTTAGAACACCCAGACTTATGGGTGGAATAAAAGATATTTCACAAGCTGAAGCCATAAATTCACCCAGAAAAGGGTCATAAGTTTCATTAATGAATGAAAGAAAGTGTTGAACTGCATTCAGGGAGATAATAAAGGTGATATCTTTAACTCTGTTTGTCAAATTACTATCACTCTCTCCCTACTGCTTAAGGATTCAGGTAGAGGAAGGGAATATTATTTGTTGAACCCCTAAAACCTCAATTAAAATAACAAGTATTTGTTTTTAACTTTTCAGTTAATTTTTTTTTTCTATTTTCTTCTTACCATCACAACAATGCCAGGTAACATGTAATGCTGGCCATGATTAAGGGAGTGAAAGTGTAATGGTGAGGGGCGCCTGGGTGGCTCAGTCAGTTAAGCATCTGACTTCAGCTCAGGTCATGATCTCATAGCTTGTGGGTTCAAGCCCCGCATTGGGCTCTGTGTTGACGATTCAGAGCCTGGAGCCTGCTTCAGATTCTGTGCCTCTATCTCTCTCTGCCCCTTCCCTGTTCTCTCTCTCTCTCTCAAAAATAAATAAACATTTAATGGTGAAAACTGATGGATTCAGAATATACCTTGGAAGCAGGGGCAATGGAACTAGACAAGTATTGGATGTGAGGGAGAAGAAGAAATGCAGGGAAGTATACCTGCTAGGTTGTAGTATTCATTAATCACATAGTCATAACTATGTAATTGAGATGATAAAGATAGAAAAGTAGCAGATGTGGGGAACTGAGACACAGCTTGTTTAAATTCAGGTGAGTTTACTTATCTTTATAATATTTTCCAATTTCCAAAACAGGGCTGATAATTGCTCTATCCTCCAAGTTTTACCATGGGAAGGAAATGAGATATTCCATGGAAAAGTGGCTTGGAAAAGTGAAATAGCTTCTGAAAATACAAACTCTTCACTGAAGCAGTTATCTAGGTAATATAATGAAAATTAATTCTTGTTCTGAATTTCTACAGGTGGTAGATGCCAAAAACTGTCCCCATTTTTAAATTTTGTGGAATTTGTCTTGGCTCTTCTTAAATGAGATTATTTAACAAAAATGACAATAAAATCTTCTTTAGTTCTCTTTTTAAAATAAGCTAGGATAGGATATCTAACACGGAAGGAGTAACTAATATACTCCAGACCCAGATCATCCACTTTGTAAGCATTACTTTATATTTATTTAATTTCCTAATCTTCACATCAAACCTGAGTAGCTATTACTATGCCCATTTGTCAGATGAGATTCAGAGAATAAAAGTAATAGGTACAAGCCTACAATGTTAGTAAATAAGTAAATCTAGAGTTTTATCTGAAGTTTTGATAACATGAAAATGCATTTGGTTTAACAAATAGGTCTTTTCTTCTTTTTTTGAGTATTTATTTATTTTAGGGACAGCACAAGCAAGGGAGGGGTGGAGAGAGGGGGGACAGAGGATCTGAAGTGGGCTCTGCACTGACAAGCTGAGAGCAGGGAGCCTGAGGTGGGACTCAAACTCACAAACCATGAGATCATGAATGGAGCTGAAGCTGACTGAGCCACCCAGGTGCCCCAGGGTTCAACAAAAGCCCCTTGAGAGCCCACCATATGCCTGGTGCCCTGGCCTGTCTATCCCAGCAAACTTTCCCAGTTATATAACAGAAACAAAAACAAGCAGACATAAAAATGTGAACAAGACCCTGGGCCATGATAAATATTCATTTTAGCCTTTTACCCCTGAGGATATGAAGTCTTGCTAATGCAGATGAAATAGTTTGGGATAGTGATTCTGGACTATAAATCTAAAACCCGAAGCTGTAAGGTTTTTGTCCCTAGTTTAGCTGACATTGTTTTCTTCATCTCAGATAACAACCTTCCCCAGAAATTACATACTTTGCTAAGTTTATTTATGTAGCAAAATTGACAGCGTGTGCGGAGACTGTAAGGGGTGGGGAAGGTGAAAACTTGTGTAAATGTCCAGGTTCCTGTGGTTCTATGTCAGACATAGAACAGAGAGCAATGATTCAGATTAACCAATGCTCCCTACTTCCTATAAATAGAACAAGTTACATAAAACAACTCATCATTTTCCAAAATGTGCCCTTTGAAAGTATTCCCTCACACTGTGGGATGAGGGCAAGAGAATGTCTGTAAGTATATAAGAATGCCAGATTCCTCAATTTAAGAACCAGATTAGAACTTCAGACCACTTCTAACTATAAAGTATCTGTTCATGGATGTATCCAAAATCCATTTGGTTTATTTTTTCTTTTTTATATTGTAATTTGTACTGGAGGAGATAATTCTGATGAGGTAGATTATGACAAAAAGAATATGGTCCAGACAATATAGCAGATGCTCAGTGGATACCTATGGACTTTATCATTCAATAATCCATCTTTACTTCTTTTTTCATAAATGTTTATTTTGAGAAAGACACAGAGAAAGACAGACAGACAGAGTGTGAGTGGGGAAGGGGCAGAGAGAGAGTGAGACACAGAATCTGAAGCAGGTTCCAGGCTCTGAACCATCAGCACAGAGCCTGACACGGGGCTCAAACACACAAGCTATGAGATCATGACCTCAGCATAACCAACTGAGCCACCCAGGTGCCCCTCCATTTTTACTTCTATAGTGTTTTCTACTGGCAAGCCATTTTCATATACAATACCATAGTGACTGTTTGTGGTGAAAAAAAGAAAACTAAGAAGGAGATGATTATTTCTATTAACATAATTGGGAAAATCCTGGCAGAACTTGAAATCATATATTCTGGCTGTTCCAAAACAAAGTTCTGCATTATTCTCCAATGAATATATTTTCCTTGGGCAACAGGAAAGATACACTCATATAAGTACATGTATTACTACTATTATTATTGTTGTTCGTATATTTTTATTATATTATTATTATGTTATTAATTATGTCTTAGTATGCTTAGGTTGCCATAACAAAATTCCATAGACTGGGAGGCTTAAACAATAGAAATTTACTCTCTCAAAGTTCTGGAGCCTAGAAGTCCAAGATGAGTGGGCCAGCATGGTCAGGTTATAGTGAGAACTCTTTTCTGGCTTGTAGATGGCTGCTTTCTTGCTGTGCCCTCTTATGGGCTTTCCTTGGTGCACACATGTGGACAAGGAGACAGACAGAGAAAGAGACAGAGAGATCTTTTCCTCTTCTTATAAGGTCATCGATCCTATTGGATTAAGACCCCACCCTTATCACTTCATATAACCCCAATTTGTTCCTAAATACCCTATCTCCAGATAGAGTTACTTTGAGGGTTAGGGCTTCAACATATAAATTTGGGGGATGCAATTCAGTCCACAGCATTAATAGAGTAAGAAACATTTTTTTCAAGAGTTCCCACAATAGTTTTATCATCTAACATACAATAAAATATCTAATGGTAATGCTATTTTGTATGCATTTTTACATTATAAAAGCTCTTTCCTAATTTTTTATATTACTACTAAGGTGAAATATTTTTTGCAGTGTTCAAATTATGGATTTTTTTCTTTCTTAATATTAAAAGTTTGATGAGAAAAATGTTCCTTTTCGTTGGAAAATGCAGTTTCAAATTATTTTAGTTAAATGTGCAGTTTCTATTTTTTTTTTTTAATTTTTTTTTAATGTTTTATTTATTTTTGAGACAGAGAGAGACAGAGCATGAACGGGGGAGGGGCAGAGAGAGAGGGAGACACAGAATCGGAAACAGGCTCCAGGCTCTGAGCCATCAGCCCAGAGCCCGACGCGGGGCTCGAACTCGCGGACCGCGAGATCGTGACCTGAGCCGAAGTCGGCCGCTTAACCGACTGAGCCACCCAGGCGCCCCTCTATTTAATGTTAATAGAAACTTGAAATAAGATTATGGCTTATGCTCAAAGTCCACAGTTATAAAGAACACTATCTTTATCCACTAAAGATAAATAGATAAATAAATAAAGCATATCCTATTAACTCAAAAGACCTGTTTAATAAAGAACAGGAAGGAAAAATTATAAATCAACAGAACACAATGATTAAATTCACTGGTAATAAAACACATGCAAATTAAAAATAAAAATCACATTTAATATCAAATGACTAAAAATCATAAATTCCCAATGATGATAAACTTTTAAAAAATCATTATCTTCATACACTACCATTTACATTATATATTAATAAGATTCTCATTTATAATGTCACTAAAATATTCAAGACTTTGACCAGAGAACCTCTCTCCTAGCTAGGAACATTTCTTAAGAATATTTCAAATTTTTTCTAAATTAGAGACAGAAGGATTTATATGCATAAAATGAAGGAAAATGCTGAGCAAGTTTACCTAAATAAAAATTTATGAAGCCTTTTAAATAATTATGAATACTATAAAAATGGGAAATAGTTTATAATATAATAAGTGAAAAAAGGAAACTGAAAGTTATGAACACCTCGAGAGTACAAGAAACACACATACAGACAAGAGCCAGCAGGCAATGTTAGAATATGTGCATGTGCACACACTGGCACAACAGAGCCATTAATGAACTTAGGTTTTTGAATTCTGAATCATCTATTTTATTTTTAAAACTTTTTTTTAGTTTACTATAATGTTTTAATAATAAATGAAATCCGATGGATATAAATATAACTAAAATAAATAATGAATATAGATTTAACATAAGATTTTCATACATTACGTATTTCTGCACTCAGCAGTATTTTTTCTCAGTTTAGCTCTAACAACAAAAGTTGAAATGTAAAGGAAAGCCAAATGAAATTTGGCTAGCACAATACATGACAATAGCCTGTAAGGTTAAACTAATTATCCATTTGATTATAGTAAGGTCAATAGCCAAATTTATAAATCTATACATGATTCATGGGAGACTACAGGGAGGCAGAGAAGCATTTTAATAAATCTAATCATTTTAAAATTTCTTATTTTACTTTCTGTTGCTAGTACAAAGCTTAGCAGAAGGCAGGCACTCTATAAATAATCGTTGAATTGAGTTACATTTTGTAAGAAGCAGATCATAAATTAGATGCTAATGTATGAATACATTTATATAAATTATCTTAAATATTAATTCATGCAAAATATAGGACATTTCTATGTCTCTTTCTGAATAGATAAAATGAATATAAAGAAAAGAATGTAATCTCCACAATCAAATAGAGTAGGCACACAGTAAATATTTATTCAATGAATGAATAAATAAGTTAATGACTATATGAACACATTTGCTTACTCTTTCTTAGATTGTCTCTTCCTGGGGAGTACTATCTATCAGTGTTTCTCATGGCGTGGTTCCCACAGCATCACCTGAGACCTTGATAAAAATGCAAATTCTCAGGCCCATCCCAGAAACTCTGGGAGTGAGGCCCCCCACTCTCTGGCTTGACAAGTTGTCCAGGTGATTCTGAGGCATGTGATGTGAGCTCAAGTTGGAGAACCAGTGATCTAGCCCAAGTAACATTGCTTAGACCATGCATTCTACAGTCCCTATCCCCGTAAAAGAGGGAGGCAACTGGGCTCACAAACATATGCTCTAAGGACATTATATGTCAATGTGAGATTTAGTTTTGAATTAAAGAGCCCATCTTTAAGAAAGTTTCAATAAAACTTCAGTAAAAAATAGTTAATGATGTGTATCCTCAAAATCTGGAAGATATAGGTAACCTAGTATTAACAGGAAAGCCCTCAAGTAAAGAAAATAATTAAAGACTGTGCCTGAAAATGAGATTTAAGTAAGCTCCTAAATCAACATTTGATCAAAGCATCAGACAAAATCCACATCAGGGTAAAAGGCTGAGAAAGCTAGTTTGCCAAAAGGCCAACCAAGGGGTCCCCATGGGAAGAAAATCTATACTTTGGATACTTATAGAAAAAAAATGAGTTTGGAAATCAGCTTTGTCATTCATCAGAGAACTTACACAGGGGGAAACTCTACAAGCTTTTCTGTTGTGAGAAAATCTTCAGACAAATGTCTAAATGTTATTTCTCCAGAGAATCCATTTCGGGGAGAAGGCCAATAAATGTGATGAGTGTGGGTAAGCATGCTGTCAAAGGTGATATCTTCATGTTTACTCATGAGTCCATACAGGAGAGAAACTATATGAAATAAAATCAGTATAAGGAGGAAAATTTAACTAGACATGTCTTGGAAAAGCCACATAAGAAGCATTCCTAAAACATATGCAAGTTAGTTGTGGGTTGCCTGCTCTTAAAGGATTACTTATGCTACTGTGCCCCTTGGTTGCTGGTGGTTAATGAGTAAATTCTATTTAATGCAACAAAAATTACATGTGTGGTTACTACATGTAAAAACATTCTTAAAGTCTATGAAGGCCAGTAAGAAATGAACAAAGCATAGTGCCTTCCTTCCAAGAAGATTGCAATCAACCCACAGAGATAACTCAAAATGCAATCAGTTGTTTTTGTCGTTCAAACTCTAAGTAAACCAGGCAATGTGTTTTAAAAGTGACAAAATACAAAGAATGGATGCATATTCTTCCAGTGACTAGAATCTGGAGAAGTTGAATAAGTTGAATGAACGACACGTAGGGTTTCAAAGGGTAAAGGGGCTCGGAAAGATCATTCCGAGGTGGGAAAAGAGATAAAAGAGGAAAAAAATATGCAGGAATCAAGAGAGAAGAAAGCATAGTATGGTGAGCAGAATAATGCCCCCTTTAAAAGATGTCCATGTCCTAATACCCAGAACATGTGAGTATGTCAGGTTATATGGCAAAGGGAATTAAGGTTGTGGATGGTATTAATGTAACTAATCACCTGTCTTTAACATAGGGACATTATCCTGAACTAGGTGGGTGGTCTCAATGTAATTGCAAAAGAGAGAGAAAGAGAACAAACGAAGCACGTTGGAGTCATGCAATCGAAGGTTTTAAAGATGGAGGTAGGAAGCCACAAGAACCCAGGAATATGGGCACCTTCTAAAAGCTGGAAAGGCAGAAAAATGGATTCTACCCTCTAGCCTCCAGAAAGAAACACAGACAGGATGACACCTTGATTTTAGCTCAGTGAGACCCACTTGAAGTTCTGACCTCTAGAAATAAAGGAGAATAGATTTGTCTAATCTTAAACTACTAAGTTTGGGTAAATTGGCATAGTAGCAATAGAAAAGTAATAAACACAGATTCTGGGAAATGACTGAACCACAGTGTGTTCTGTAGATTTCAGGACAGTACACGGAAGGCAAATTGGTACCATGGTGAGAAGGACCTTGACTCTCAGGGTAAAGCAGATCTAAATCCAAAATTATTGTGAAAAATCATCATAAATTTGAGCTAGGGATTTTGGAGGGTTCAGGGGTTGTGCAGATTGAACCTAGAAGTAGTGTGTAGGATGGATTTGAAGACAGAAAGATAGGAGGCAGAAGTCTCCCTGGGAACCTGATAGTAAAGTTTAGTTAAGATGGTCTCAAGGTCTGAAAGGCAGTGGTAGCAAGAATATTAAAGAAGAAAGGCGAGAAATATTACAAAGATTGATCTACTTCTATGTGGGGGGTTTGGAGCCTGGGGTGAACTGGAGGACTCAAAGCATTTCAAGAGAAGATACACAATATATCATATATATATAACATATAAATGAAATCAAAAGAAGCCAGGGGAATGGGAGAGACAGTAAGACAGTATTCATTTTGAACATATGAAAAACGAAAGTTGTATTTTTATATTTAAAAAGTGGAATATATGCCAATTGGATCTAAATAATATTCTGTATACCCAAAATATGACAGAAACTCAGCTGCTCACCAAAATCAATTCTTTACTTCCAACAGAATGGAGATCCCAGCTAGATACAAATCTAGACTAAATGTCCCAACCTCTCTTGCAGTTAGAGCACACAACTGGGCTCTCTCCATTGGTATGTGGGCAGAGACGATGTGGGAAAATTCTTGGTCAGAATTCTGAAGAGAGCTGGGGTTCTATTTCCACAGTTCCTTTGCTCTTCTGTCCCAAGGGACTGCACAGCCATAAGCAAGAGAGAGATTGGGTCAAGGCAGGGCTGAGGGGAGGAGAGGTGCTCTTTCTACCTGAACAATCTTCCAGGACGATTATGTGAGGAAGAAATGTCAAGCCACTGACACTTTTGTTTCCACAGCTGAGCCTACCCTAACAAACACAGAGTTTCCATAACAACATGTGACATCAGTAAATCTAGTTGTGACTTTCTTTATAAATGTCAAACTGTCAAACTCCATCTATGCAGATTTAAATACACACAGTCACATGATGATGCACATACAACCCCTTTAAACTCAGAGTTTCTTCATTCAAATATAAGACGGCCATCTCTTTCAGAACTATCTTATATTGGATGCATCGACATGAAAGATAAATCTATATAAACATATCAGCAATGCATAAATGCATTCAAATTCAAAAGGAAAGTGAAAAGAACAACAACAACAAAAATGTATTATTGCCCCAATCGAGAGACCTCTGGGACTGTATACATTGTCACGTTTTCACAAAAACAAATATACCCATATGTACACATATACACAGGATAAACTAAGAGAAAACCCTGTTATTGTCTCGAAGTTGGTAACAGTTTGTAAATGATTTGGGCTGCAATGTGGGCCAGTTTTCTCTAGGATGACAAAAGAAGAACCAAGCTGATGGTTTCTAGAGGAGGATTTTCTGGACAAAAACTTCATCTACTTTATATCTTTTAGACTGAACCACAAATGTATCACCTCACAGCTCATTAGCCTTAGAGAAGGAATAATTTAGCTAATCATTATCCAGCCTTAATGATGCATGGAAATGGGCTGAGCTCAGCTCCAGGCAGGCTGACCTGTTCCATTCTGAGGAAAGGGCATCCAGGCCATGGCAGCCACCTCCAGCGTAAGCAGACTAAGAGTCACATCAACTGAAGCCAGGGGCCAGGGGAGGGGCCAGGGAGGGGGAAAGGGCTCCTTTCAGTTTTGAAATTTCAGTATTTCCATACTGTCAGGTCTCCACATGCTGCAATCCAAAGTAAGATTAAAGTCAAAAGACAAGTGGGTGTCTGCCATGTAGGTACAGGAGGAATCTGAACATTCTGTAATTCTGGGATAGAGAAAAGAAGGAAGGAAGTGCACTGATGGGTGTTTATAAGAGAGATTTTATACAGCCAGCTTTGCCACCCTGCCTTAGCTCCATTTCTATAGTAGTCTCTTCATTTCCTTCGCTGGGTGAATTCCAGTCTTTGCTCCCTAGCTCATTGTAAGTGCTTACTGGTTTTCTTCATTGCTCTTGCCACCACTGCAATTAGAATGATCTTTCGTCTATTTCCTGCACTGGAGTGTATATTTTCTAAGAGAAGGAAATACAGCTCATAACTCGGCATTTTAGTTTCCTTATGATACAAAAAGGAGATTTATAGTAATATGACTAATCTCACAGGGTTGTTACGAAGGTTTTAAATTGGTGAAGATGTGCAAAGTGCTTTGAATTGTGCTTGGCATAGGGTAAGTGCCCCAGGCGTATTTGTCATCATTGCTATTGATTATTATTGTTCAAATGAGTCAAAACATAGTCTTTGTCCATGAGGAGTTTCAATCCACTTGGAATTAAACTTAAATTTATTACAATTAAATAAAAATAAAAATTTGGTTCCTTAGTCACACTGGCCACATTTCAAGTGTTCAATAGCCACATGTGGCTAGCGGTTACTGTATTGACCAGAACAGATATAGAACATATCCATCATCACAGAGCCTTCTATTGGACAGTGTTGATCTAAACTGCCCTCTCGTCAATTTCCTAATTCCCTTTCTCTTACACTAAAGAAAAGGCATCGCATCTATTTCATCCATCATTTTATTTCTAGCACCAACTTATTTTTATTGATTGAATACTTCTACAACAGTCAGCTTAGTCTGTAAGTTCTCTCCCCATATTCAAAAAGCAAATCAAAGGTTTTCTCCAAATTTCAGACTTACAAAGCACATTTCTGCCTGAAATCTCCAGTAGAATGGCCTACAGAAAAGCACTTTGCATTAAACATGTTTGGCATCACTCCTCTTGATGTGTGTTGTTTATAGGAGTTGGTGACAGCAACATCTACACACAGTTACATGTGACAATCATCGAAATCATCTGTGAAAGAGGGAGCTAGCTGCCTCTTTAACCCTGTTCTCCTCTTCTTTGCCTGGATACATGACCCAATTATATTTCCCTGCCTTCTTTGTATTCTGATTTGGCTATGTGACCCATCCACAAGGCAGTGGAAGTGGAAGTTATATGTATAATTTTCAGGCTGAGGTTTTAGGAAGTATCTCTTCCTCCTACGTGCTCTATTTCCGTTTCTGTCAGCTGGATGAAAGTATTCCAAGGCAGTAGAGCATGGAGGAACCAGAAGATGATGTATTTGGGGTCCGTAAGTCACCACATGGTGAAAAGACACTACCCTGCCAGGAACATCTTCTTTGGAAAGTTGTAGGAGACATAAAGCTCAATTTTGTCAAACCTTGGCAATTTGGGGTCTGTTCGTTATAGGATCCAGCATCATTTTTACTAGTATGTCAACCTTTCTTATTTTCTGACCCTCATGTGTCAAATTCAAACATAAACTGTGCTGACCATACACTAAGTAAATATTTTCTGGACTACCAGGTATATTCCAGTATCCTATGTCTCTCCCATTCCAATTCTTACTAATTATTATGTCTAACTCATAAAACGTCCTACATACTAAATTAAGCAAATAATCCTCATAACATCAATCAAAATTCAAATCCACATTTTCAGTGTTCTCCTTTTATTTTTGCCTCAAACACTTTGTGTCCCCACTAAACTAGACTGCTCATTATTTCTGTGTACCTCCGCTCCATTTTCTCACTTCTATGTATTGTTTTAGATGTTTACCATGCCAGGATACCCACAGGTACCTTTCAAAATCATACTCCTCTCTCAAGGCCATTCTTATATTTAATTACTTCCATTATATTTTTTCTTCTCACGTTTTTCTATGTGTCGTAAGTTTATGTCTTTGCGATCCCAATGTGCCTTCTTCAATCATCATACCTGGCACACTACTCCATAAGAGAATAGGAGACAATATATAATAGTTCTGTCTCTAACTGAGCCATAATAAGTACCTGAAGGGAAGGAATTCTGCTTTATTTGTAACTTAAAACAAACCAACCCAGAAACAGTGTCATGAACATAGTAACTGTCTTAAACACTAAAGACTAAGCAAACAATATAATGATGAAGAGTAAACCCTTGAAGAAGCCACAAGGCTGAATGAGAGCCACCTTCTGCTTCCAGGAACTCCCAGTCTAAGACTGGCAGCTGGAGGGACTTAAGGCAGAAATCTGATCAGCATCCTTGACATCTGGCACTCCCTCAATCCCCCGAACCTCTCAATTCATCAAAAAGTCTCATTAGTGTCACCTGTCAATGTTCTCTCAAATCTGGCTTATTCTATATCTAATCCAAATTACCATCACCTCTCGCCTGGGCACCGCGTAACATTTTTCATTTGACTCACACAAACTGAAGACAGGATAATCTTGTTTTTTACTGACGTTGCCACCTCCCTTTAAAGCTTCTGGCCATTTTCTGTTTCTCTTAGAACAAGCACAGAACCCCAGATGGATCTGGTCTTTAACTCTCTCTCAGCTCACCTACAAAGATCCCCTTTGCTTTGTCTAGCCACAGGAACCTTATATTGATTCTATCACTCAATCTCAAGGTCTCTCCTTAGGGATGCCTTTCCTCATCTGCTGTATTAAGCCAAATCCTCCTAGAGGTGCCCTACCACAATACCACGACCCTCACAGAATTTACCATGGTTGTAAAAATAAACTCAATTCTGGGGCACCTTAGTGGCTCAGTCAGTTGAGCATCCAGCTTTGGCTATTGAGTTCGAGCCCCACATTGGGCTTGCTGCTGTCAGCACGCAGCCCGCTTCGGATCCTCTGTCCCCCTCTCTCTGCCCCTCCCCCACTTGCACTCTCTCAAAAATAAGTAAACATAAATTCTAAGATTGTTTGATAAATAAATGTCTGCCTCCCCTACGAGAGACAGTTCTATGTGAGTTTGATGAAGGCAGGGACTGTGAATTTTTATTGATAGCTGCTTGCTTGACATATGGTAAATGCTCTATAAATATTTGTTGAAATAAAGAATAAATGAATAAATAATTCTGAATCTATTAATCCTTTCGTGAAACTTTTTCTTAAGGAGCTAGTGTTTGGCTGATGAGTCAGACATGCAACCTGGAGTTACACTGCATTGTTACAGAAGTAAATGAAAATAATTATAAAGACACAAAGAAGCTCTTAATTTTACTAGGTAGTAAAGTTCAAAACGTGAAAACATCTTGGCTAAATTTTAAAGGATAAAGCAGAGCACACCAAGGAGAGGTGTTGTGGGATGTAGGAAAGAATGTAAGTCAAATGAAGCCACTGTATGAAGCAAAAATCGTGAAAGAACTTTGCCTGTTGCGGGAATTCACATTCTGAGAAATAGAAGTAATGTGGCAAGTTAGAGGCCACAGAGCCAAAGGCAAAGTGTAGAAATAAAGATAAATGCAGGCGGTTTATCAAGGGACATGTGATTCTATTTTCTCCCAAAAAGTTATCTCATCTTAATTTACATAAGTGGAATCACCTAGCTATATAAATAAAAGTGATAAAGCTTATAAACAAACTTTCATTTCAATAATTTTTTCCTGAAGTAGTCTCCCAATTGGAATATATGTTTTAAGGCACACATCGACATGCTTTTGTAATATTAACCCCCAGTGTTGTTTCTATATATGCATATTTTTTAAAGAACAATATTAAAATTGCTGTTTTTGTTTTCAGATACTGGTGCATTTTTCTGCAAGGTGCCATGGTAACTATTTCTTTAAATAAATACTGAACACACTATCCAAAGCTTACTTAATTGTCGCATATATTTGCTGCTTAGTAATTTTATAATAAAATTCCCAATGCTGCAGCTATATTTCTTGCCAATACCAACCTTTTCCTTAAAAGGAAATGCTCCTAACACACAAAGACAAATGTTTTCATTAATTTCTACATCTATAAAGATAAGTGTTCAAGTTTTAGCTAGCAAAAACATGTCAAGGATATTATACAAATAACACCCCTCCCCCACCACTTCCCACCTTGGTTTTCTGTTTGATAAGGCAAGTTTTGGTTACAAGAACTTTCGGCCAATGACAACAGTGACAAAACTGTTGAAAAAAATGTTTTAGAGTGACTAAGAATTCATTAAGAACAATTCCTTTTCAGTGCTTTGGACTTTACAAATGACTGTGTGTGTGTGTGTGTGTGTGTGTGTGTGTGTGTGTGTTTGGTCATACTGTATCCTAACAAAGTATTTGTGACAAGGGTATCCATATTAACAAATGAAGGCTCAGTGACTCAGAGAAGTTAAATGACTTGCCCAATTTCACCAAACAAATTAGAAGTATCAGCCAACAGGACCTCTCATAAGGTGTCTTACTGGAATTCCTATGGTGTTTACTATCAGAGGTGGAAGTATTAATAGATATCACAATATAAAGATACCATAGGAATACTTCTCCTTAGTTAAATATGTGTCCGTTCTTCAAAACTAATATGCTGCTCGATTCCCTGTACTTTACTGGGTTTCAAGATTTCTGATGTTATCCTAGTTCAAGGAACAGAAAATAACATTCTTCTTGAACATTGCATTGTTATAAAAATAAACTGAGTATTTAATTACTTTAAATCTTTGCTACAAATGACAGTATAATAGAAGTTCTTATACTCACTACATGGCATAGACAATAAAACGCTTTTCGTCGGGAATATTTTCTTGAGTTGTAATTAATCGTTTTTACCATAGAGATCAACCTCGATATAATAAAGATAGGCTTAAATATACATTTTCACGTCTGTATTTCACTAGTTGACTTCTATTCTGAACCACGGACCTGTGTTAATAACAAGCACAAAAGGCAGTATATGAACTGACGTTCACGTCACAGGTTTGGATCTTGGGTATGCACAAAAAAAAAAAACCACACAGAGCTTTTGAACCTGATGAGCCCGGCCCAGCCTTGCAGCATCTCCCTCACTTATAACAGTTCAGTAAACTGTATGATATTATGAATTAGAAGAGAATAGACTCAAGTCTCTTAGGAGCATACTATTGTTGTCTAATACAGAAAGTTGAAGTTTAGAATCAGATAACTCTAGGCTAGTCCAATCCCCCATTTCTTCGTGGTTGATATTAAATGAATTACTTAAAGTACTGAGAATTTGATTTCTTTATCTGTAAAATAAGAGAATTCCTATCTCTTAGTGTTGTGATGAGGAGTTTTAAATAATATACTAAATATTAAATAATATTAGACAAAATATGTAAATATTAAATAAATATTAAATACTATTACTTAAATAATATAATGTAACTGCTATTTTGTTTCACTCAATAGGATTTAACTTCTCACATAGGTAAATGTAAGATGCTATAGGAAACTTCGTATTTTCAATAACTTCTCTTTTTTTAAGTGTTTTCTCAACATTACTGTATCTATCCATTATAAAATGTCATGTTTATTTTCATTTGTGGTATCCTTTCTCAACTCTGTATCTTTCCATAATTGCTATAAGTTGTGGAGAGCTTTGCCAATATGGAAAAGTTATCTTTGCTGACTAAAGCAATTTTCTTTAAAATAAACACAGGTTTTGTGGCTACCCAAGAGCCCTCTTTGTGTGTACTTAGAAAGAACTAACAATGTGGTTAGTTGAAAAGGTTTGGGAGCAAAGTACAATGTAAACAAAATTTTCTGAATTTTCGATGGTTAAGAAAGTAACTTGGAAGAGTTAGCTTGAGTAGCTTTTTGAGTAACTTCTACCTCAAGATGATTTAAAGTGGACTGATATATCTGGCTCACCCAACGTCTCCTTACCTCTTTCTTCTAGTAAAGCATGCTACTTCCTCTAGATAAATGACTCGATCCCACCCTAATCCAAGATCCACATGGCTCTGATTCCAGGAAGAGACCTTTTCTCATACAACTCCTGACACGTTTAGAAACACTAGCCAAGCTTGGCTCATCACAATTCTTACAATTCTTTTCTGAATCTCTCCTCTATCCCTTGTTCATTGCTCTTTCCTCTGGATTCCCTAAGGTAATATGAAATACAGCTGGTGTTCCCTATGACCATATCTCACTTCTCCCTCAGTCACATGGGAAACCTACTTACAATAGGTCAGAATGAGCTAACAAAGACAAAAGCAGAGCCCATTCAAGCATTCATTCTGTGAACTAGTCATTCGTTGAGCTAATTTGGATACTGTACCTACTAACAGCCAGTTCTAGATACTGGGAAAATGGCAGAAAAACAAAAGAAATAAAAGTTCTTGCTTTCATGGAGCTTACATTTTTTTTTGTAGGGGAGCGAGCAAGAGAGAGGAAGAAATAGAATGGAGGAACAAAAATAAAGATACTCAATAAACACAATGCAAATGCAAAACATTAGAAAGTGATAAATGTTATGCAAAAAATAATACAGATTGAGGGGATTCAGAAGATGCAGGTTCAGGTTACATTATTGAATTGAATTGTCAATGTATGGCTCATTAAGAAGATAAAATCTGATCCAAAACTTCAGGGAAGTAAAGATTTTAACCATATGGCTTCTTAGGAAAAGGCTAGATGAGCAAGAAGTACAAAGGTCCAAAGGCATGAAGTGGTCAGGAAACAGAAAGTAGGTAATGTGTCTAGACCAGAGAAGGAGAAAGGGAGAATACTAGGGGATAATATGAATATTACCTGGACATTAAGTCATATAGGACCTCAGCGAGTACACCACAGTAACAGTCTAAAGAAGAAAAACCATATAACTGTATCCACTTGTACAGAACAAAAAGCATTTGACAAAATTTATCATTCGTTCCTCATTAAAATTCTCAGAAAACTAGGAAGACAAGGGAACACCCTCAACTTAATAAAGAGATCAGACATTTATACAGCTCTTATTCAACATGTTGTAGGTAGCGTGCTACAAATTACATCCAAGTCACATCTTACTCACATCTTATAAGTTAATAAACTGTTTTAGGAGGTTAAATAACTCATTGACAGCAATCCAGCTGGACTGAGGCATACCGGTTAGATAGGTCTCATAATGATCCACTGAACAAGTTGAATGATAATCTACATGACATTGGACATGCAATAAATTGTCACAGCTAGAGACCAACTCTGTGAGAGTGATATAGCGTTAAATTCTACTGCATAGGCTATGTCAAGGTGCTAACTCATGGAAAAATCTATTTTCGGGTGAGACTATAATTGACAATGTTTGTATAATTTTTCTTAAGTTTCTAAAATCCCCCCTACAGTCATTGACAATAAATAAGCAAATAACTGCTATCAATATATAGAATATTGTCCTAGAATACTCAGGTGGAGACAGAATTATAGCATATGGCTGTATTCCTCAATCAATAAATCAGGCAAACCACCAGTATTATGCATGACCCACATTGGGAAGCAAAGTCCTTTTTAGAAAAAAAATCAAGTAATAAATAAATAGTATTTAAAGAATACAATTGGGTTTAGTGCATAAACAAATGTACTTTCTCTGCCAATGATAAAAGAGCATCAAAGTACGAAGTAGGTGATGCAGCACAGAAATTGTGAAATAAACCAAAAAAAGATTATCAGAATCAATGGAAAAGAGAAAGATAATTTAAGCCACAAAAGAGATGTGTTCCTTAGACATGGTGGATCAAAATGGTAAATACTTGAGTAAGAAGTAATTGGAAATTTGTAACAGAACTCCATTACCACATATATTTCTTTTAATACATAGTTTATTCAAATTTATTATATATAGCACAACATACTAATGTCTCCCTACAACCTATGTTATCTTGATAAAGTAAAGCATTTTTGCAGCTCTGATTTTCAAAAGGCCATTTGATTAATAAGGGATGCTAGCAAGTTGGATTTGTTAAGACTATGAACTGTGGAGATGCCATTACCGGGGCTCAAATCCTAGTGCAGCTGTTTACTAACTCAGAGTCCATTTTATCTTTACTAATGGAGGATTATAATCAATATGAATCTCACAGGGCTGTTGTGATGATAAATTAAATATTTTATGTAAAGGTGCTTACAAGATATCTGGAAAAGAGTAAGAATTTAACAAATGATAGCTGTCATTGGTTTTTGAGAACATGGGGTGCACCATGCTAATAATGGTCACAAACTAGTGACATGATCGTGAAGAAATTATTCACATGACCAATGATTCAGTGGCTTTATGCATTGTTTATTGTAATCATTAGAGATAAAGATGATGAAATTATATGAATGTATAGAAGTAATATGCAAGTGATGGTGCTAGTGATTATAAGTATTGTGAGATCGTTAGTATTGGTCAAGAGCAAGATGTAGTCAAATTCTGGATTTTTCTTTAACTCATGTTAAGGTTTTATAGCTAAGCATTTCTATTCTAATAAAAAACCCTTTAAACTGAAACCTCTGCAGAACAGTTGGAGTTTTTAACGGGTATCAACCTCTCATACCATACTCCCACATCAATTTACTTTTATAATGCAATTTTGCAATATGAAGTTCCTTAGGAACAGAACAAACTAGTACCCAAAGTGCTACTTTCATGTTAGTCTTTGAATGTCAATATCCATGATTATCATAATAAAGATTTGGGGGTCAAGATCTGCAAAACAGGATTAATTCCTTATGATATCCAATTTCTCCTTGGATTGGGCAAACTTAATTTTACAAAATTCTTCCATAGGGAATAGAATGTAATTTTTGAAAAAGAGAAC
Source organism: Panthera leo (assembly GCF_018350215.1). Classification (NCBI taxonomy): domain Eukaryota; kingdom Metazoa; phylum Chordata; class Mammalia; order Carnivora; family Felidae; genus Panthera; species Panthera leo. The sequence goes on from NC_056682.1 coordinate 190,132,054, forward strand.
ATTTTGCATTGCATTTATTTAGCAATTCAAATCATTTGGTGCACCAAATACCAAAAAGCTAGAATGGAAATTTATGGTTCCTACTCACAAAAAAGGTCTTTTACCTTTAGACTGGTCATCTTTCTATGTGGAATCTTGATGCATGTACCCATGTGAACCTGCTCAGAGCAGCTCTTTAAAGCCTCACACATTTCTTGGCACAAAGCACATCCTCAATGAATCATATGTAAAAAATGACAAAGTTAGAAAATACCAAAATACTCATTCCTGGCTAGAGAGAATTAGAACTGCTTCAAGGGGCATTGACATTTGACGTGGGCTAATATGCATTATGAACTTACACAGTGGTTTAAAAATCAACTTTGCTCTGTATAGGGCCAGGAATCTTCGGTGTGCTGCCCAGGTTGAAAGATTTATTTCCTGATTTGGGGTACATACTTGACCCAAAAGCCATTCCGAGCCATCTGCCTCCATCAGAGCAAACACTCTCATTTAGAATGCATCTATGCAAATTCTTTGTGATACAGAGTCACAGAGGACCAAATAAATCTGTGTGTGAGTGTGCGTGTATGCATGCATGCTGGGGTTAGGAACTACCTCACATGTGCCTTTGCAAAAGGTCTGTCCTGCATGGATTCTCCTTCCACCCACCCCTCACTCTCAGGACCACACTCCCAACCCTACCTTCTACACTCAGATTTGTACAACCCTCTCTTCAAAACTCAGTTCAAGCTTCTCAGATCAGGGGATCCCCTCTCTCAAACATTTAACTTTTTCTCTCCCCATGAGATTTCATCCCTTGATGCCTCTTGGTTTGCAGATTCAAACATCACCACAGTCTCAGCTTGTGCACTTTATGTCCCAATTCCTGGAGAAGAACCATGTTCTAATTGCATGAACTGGTTTGAATATGGGCCTCTGAGACCCTACTGACCATATTTCCCCTGAGATGAGAAAACTCTGTTAAGATAAACATACGTTTTCCTCTGAGCCAGCACAGTTCAACCCCATATTGATGAAAGGGCATTTATTCCATTAGCTGAGACTTACTCTGTTGCCTAGAAACAATTAAACACTATTACAGACTGAATGTTTGTGTACTCGTAAAATTCATATTTTGAAATCCTACTCTCCAATGGGGTGATATCAGGATGTGGGACTATGGAAATTAATTAAAATTAGGTGAGGTAATGAGGGATTGGGATTAGTGTCCTTATAGGAGTCACAAGAGAGTTTGCTTCTTCTCTCACTGCCATGTTGAGGATACACCAAGAAGACGGCCATCTAAGAATCAGGAAGCTGTCCCTCACCACACACCAAATCTGCTGGTTCCTTCATCTTGGAGTTTCAGCTTCTAGAACTATGAGAAATACGATTCTGTTGTTGACAAGTCACCAGTTTTGGTATTTTGTTATAGTAGCCTGTGCTGACTAAAACAAAGATAATCTATCTACATTTGCCTTCTATGTTGCTTCTCTGTTCCTCTACAAGAATAGCAGCAGTTTTGCTGGATGAGGTATTATTATTATTCCCCTCCCCTCTTCCTTCTGAGAAAATGGGGGCGAGAGAAGGATACTAATTCATTCCATTATCCAGAAATATATGTAAATGGTATTTCAAGAAGAGTGTTTCAAAGTTAGTGATAAGTCCTCTGACTACAGAAAAATGAGAAAACAATGAGAATTAGGCTGGGGTCAAATGTGGGTCTAGATTATTAAGGGCTTTTATAGTTCACCAAAAACTTTTTTTTAACTTTTTAATGTTTTTGTTCATTTTTGAGAGACAGAGAGAGAGCACAAGCAGGGGAGGGGCAGAGACAGAGAGGAAGACATAGAATCTGAAACAGGCTCCAGGCTCTGAGCTGTCAGCACAGAGCCCAACGCAAGACTCGAACTCAAGAACTGTGAGATCAGACCTAAGCCCAAGTCAGACGCTTAACCAACTGAGCCACCCAGGTGCCCCTGAAGTTTTAATATAAACACTTGCACGATAACCAGCGCTGCTGCCACTTGAGACATGGTATAATCAGAAGAACCTATAACTTCCATGCTCAAGTTCTAGAAAAATGTTCTAACATTTTTTTTAATGTTTATTTATTTTTGACAGAGAGAGAGAGAGAGAGAGAGAGAGAGAGAGAGACACGGAGCATGAGCGGGGGAGGGGCAGAGAGAGAGGGAGACACAGAATCCAAAGCAGGCTCCAGGCTCCGAGCTGTCAGCACAGAGCCTGACTCAGGGCTCTAACTCACAGACCACAAGATCATGACCTGAGCTGAAGTGGGACGCTCAACCGACTGAGCCACCCAGGTGCCCCTAGAAAAATGTTCTAGAAGAAAATATTCTGTCTTGCCAATATATCTGTACCTTAAACCCCTTAACTCATTCTTTGTTCAGCTCTATGACAAAAGTCATTAACTTTTACAGTTACACTATATCGTTTGTCATATATTCGTTTTGTTTTGTTTTTAAACGTTTATTTATCTTTCAGAAAGAGCACGAGCTGGGGAGGGGCACAGACAGAAGGGGACAGAAGATCTGAAGCGGGCCTTACACTGACAGCAGCAAGCCCCATGCGGGGCTTGAACTCACAGGCCGTGAGATCATGATCTGAGCCGAAGTCAGACGCTCAACCGACTGAGCCACCCAGTGGAAGAGGTCATACACTCTTAATAAGCAGAAATTTAGACAAAGGCTAGGAACTTCGGAATCAGAAAGACCCTCATGTCGACTAACATCTTTATTTGCCACCGATAAATCTTTGACTTATCTATAAAATGGAGATAATAACACTCACTCTAAACAATTGTTGTACAGATTAGTTAAGGGTAAAATTCCCCTTTTGTTCTTTCCATTACAAGTCAAGGGAAAAAGAAAATTTAAACCAAAACAAAAAGAGCCTAGTTGGCACATGAACACATGCTATCTACTTAAATGCAAGTCAAATCATCCTATGTAACTGTGTCACTCTTTTTTGTTTGTTTCATGTTGCTGTCATATTAGAGCTCAAAATTTCCCCACAGCCATTATATATAGCACAATGCATTCCCAGGGGACATTTTCTTCAAGCAATTATACACATTTTAATATGATACGCTTTTAGTTTGTACAACATGTTTCATGCAAATCACATCCCAAAATGCTATGCAGAGTTAAATAATTCACTTAGAGGATTCAATAATACATAAAGAGAACTGGAAGAAGAAATTAGGAGATGTTGGCTAGACAGAGAATTGAAAACCTGAGGTTGTTAATAAAGGAATTAACTCTGGTGAAGCAAAGAATTAACAGTGAACAAAGCAATTGCTGCAGAATATGTAAAGTGCATGGAGACGCAAGATGTTATCAGAAATTTAATATTCCTTATCTGGATGACAACAGGGCCAAAGTAATGTAAAACAAAATATCATGAACAGTAAAATAAGAGAAGAGATTCCAGAAACAGAAATTAAAAAGTCTGTAGGACTTAATAAGGGAATGACAGAAATCCCTTTATCTATGTCACTGAATCCTGGATATGTTGTGCTTATAAAATACTTTGGAGTAGTAAAGAATGTGCTTCCCCAGAAGGAAATGAATGGTTAAGAACGGCAATTCCTGCAGCCTGCAGGTGCTTGAGATACTGTCATAATTCATGGAAAAGTAGAGGATTTGGATTCAAAATTAACCTGACCACGAGGCTCTCATTCCACCATGTATTACTTTTTGCTTGTTTACCTCTGCATGAGGGACTTCGCTTTGGGTTTCAGATTTTCTCATCTACAAAATGTTGCTTATGACAAATGTGCAGAGGGGAAGATCTAAGCACTCTGAATTGTAGAACAATCTTAAACAAACTTTACTTGTTAGCTCTTCTTGTGTCTTCTCCTGACTGGTTCCCTTGGGGCTGGACATTTCTCTGCTCATTCATACTTGGATTTATTCAACCAGCTGATGTTTTGTGAACTATTATGTTATTCCAGGGACTGATTCCACTGCTTCAAATAGTGTTGAACCAAAAAGACACAGATGCTCCATTCATAGGGTGCACAGTCCAATGGGGAAGAAAGAGATTATGGAAGCAAAAAAACAAACTGTGTGAGATCAATATGGAATTCCATAAATGCTATAAAGGAAACAAAGGAAATGTGAAAAAGAATAGAAGCTGACCTGAAAGTTAGAATATCCAGAATGTCTTTCTTTTGAGGTGACACTGGAGCTGAAACATGAATAATTAGGAGTGAACCATATGGGCAGCAGGGAAAAGTATGTTCTTGGCAGATGAAGAACATGTGTGGAGACTTTGAAGGGGGAAAGACCCTGGTACATATGAGGGAAGAGAGCGCCTTGGAACAGCTGGGCTTCCTCTGGGCTCAGAAGCTTCTGTGCTTCCTTCTATCCCAGTGTATCTCTCACACTGTAGTATAATTTTCTGTTTCCTGGTAGACCTCTTCTACAGGACTAGAGTATTAAAATTAGGAGCTGGGTCTTTCTTCTCTGTAAATTCATCTTGTCAATTAGAGATCTTAATAACCTGTAGGTATTCCATAAATGTGTGTTTAACTAGTGAAAGGACACTAGCCCCCGGGGTATGCAACTAGGAAAGTAAATATTTTAGTGGAAAAATAAACAAGTTGAGCTACACCCCTGTATTTTGATTATATACCTCCACCATTCAACAGATCAGAAAAACCTGTAATCTAAAAGGTAGCAGAATAGCCCTAGGGTACAGATAGGAATTAGATAGTACTTATCCTCTATGATCTCAGAATATAGTGGGGAGAAGAGTAAGTAAATGAACAATTAGAGAAGTGTGTGTTAGGTTTTATGACAGATGCCATTGTGACAGGCACAAAAATCAGCCAAGGGTATCTTTGAAGGATTTCCTGGGATGGTTTCTGCTTTTTTCTATAATATTTGTTTCTTAAACTAGATTCAGTCAGCGCATTCTATTTAAGAAATAATGATTGCACTTATAAAATGTGCAGAGGCTTATTAAAAATAACAATTTACAGAGACTTCTCTCAAAACATGATGGGGGTGTACATAAACAACTCCTGAATGAGTCATTAATTCAAGGTACCGTGTGAATCTCATTGGATTACTGATAGGAAAGAATACTTTAGGATATCATAGAAATCTTCATGAAAGAGGTAAAACATGGGCTGATCATGAAATAGGGAAAGAATTTTAGAGAGTAAAGAGTAACATAAGATACAAGACATAGGTAAAAATAGTAGTTACCTTAGTAGTAGTTTGTCCATATTCAAACAGGGATAGTACCTTATTATTCCTGTTTACAGATGGAAAAACTGAAGCTCAGATCAAAAGTAAGTTTTCCAAGGCCACACAGTAAGTAACGAAATTAAAATATGAAACACAAAGTCCAGTGCTATTTTCACATGGCTGGTTGAGATTTTTTGATGTATTGTTCCAGACAGATGGATTTATAAGTGGGAATCAGCAAACATTCCATACCATAGATCCAATTAGTCCTAGGATCTACAAGTAACTTGTTTGAGACACTCCTGCTACTCTGTCTCTCCTCAAGCATCTTTCCCATGGAGCCTACAAGTACCGAGGAGACTGAATAGATGGTGGGTGTAATGGACTGAATTGTGCCCCCCCCCCCCCCCCCCCCCCCGTTCTTGTGTTGATGCCTTAACCCTCAATATGACTATATTTGGAGATAGCGCCATTAGGGAGGCATTAAGGTTAAATGAGGTCATAAGGGTGGAGCCCTAATCTGATAGAAATGGAAACCTTGTAAGAAAAAGAAGAGACACATGAGAATTCTCTCTGTGTGCATGCACAGAGAAGGAGCCATGAGAAGACACAGTGAGAAGGTACCACCTACAACCCATGGAGAGCAGCTTCACCAGGAGCCAGCCCTGCTGGCACTTTGATCTTGGACTTCTAGCCTCCAGAACAGTGCTAAAATAAATTTCTGTTGTCTAAGCCACCCAATCTGGCATTCTGTTAGGGTAGCCTGAGCAGACTAATACAGTCTGGTAAGGAGACAGGTGGTAATTAGCTTTTGTAAAATTCCATACCCAAGTCACAGAAGGGCTGTTGCAACCCACAGGATGATATTGGTCACCCGCACGTTACCGCCTAGCCAGTGGACCAGAGTAACTGTGATGAAACAAATCTATGAGATTCCAAGATGCAGAATTACTCTGAGCAGCCTCATTTTCTATCATGACTCTTTTTATGATCTCTTGCCCTTTATCTTGGTCTGAGGCTACTGTGAACATTGCCTCTTCTTTCTTTCTAGAAAACTTCTATGGGAAGAATGGCAAACTCCATTTTACACATAAAGAAACTGAAGACAAGGAGTAAGTTGCCCAAGGTCATAGAGCCAATATTTTCCTCAGTTTTCTAGCCTGTTTGGTCTTATTTACACATCCCTGATGTTGGATCATAGGCTCCTGACTGTGGGCTGACATTAATCTCTAATATTTCTCATTCAATATAAGAATCTATGCCCTTTCATCAAATTCCAAGTCATAACCAGAGTGGGGCAATCCTGGAAGCCCAGACACCCATCTTTGAATCCGGGTTCATCTTAAACTGAAGTAGGCAAAAGAAAATGGGTTTAGGTTAAAGCAGGCAGGAGTCAAGTTGAAGAATTAATACTCTGTTAAGCTGCCAAATCCTTCCTTCCCCAAATATGGAAACTGAGGCCAGAGTGGTTATGATTGTCTGAAAATCACATAGCTATCTAAAGACATTATAGTTATGTCCATGTGTCTTATGGGAAAGGAATCATAAGTTGGAGAAAAGAAAGAAGTATGAAACTATTGTTTTGTTTAGTTTTTAGTTTGTAAATCATGAAGAAACTTCAGTGCATAGATCACAGAAAAAAAAAATGCATTGAGGATTTTCTATGTATCACACAAAGTATTTCACATTAGGGAAGCTATGGCGAAGCAAGCAATTTTAAGTCCAAGCCCAAATACAGGAATAAAGCTCACTGAAACACAGCAATAATAATCCTAGGTGTTCTGCAGACATATCTACAGACCTCCCTTCTCCACCTCCAAAAATTCTCAACTCCCTCCCAGGCTTATAGCCACACAGCAATCTAAATCAACTGTTTGTTCTTGCAAATCTCATTTCATAAACTGTTATATCTAACGTTGACCTCAATTTAAAGTGCATGACATCTATACTTCCCTGTACCTTCCAATTTTGCAATTCTTTCCAAAATAGCAATCACATTTTTTCCAGCAGGATGTATTTTCTTACAAACTCCGTTGCTTATTGTCCATTTCCATTTCAGCCAATACCCAGGCAGACCTTCTTGTTTTACTCCTTTATTTGTGAGCTGAAACACTGAGAGTGCATTTACTACTCAGTCAGCCATGAATCCTCCTGGGTATAGAAGAAAAAAATCTACTTACCCAGAAACTCTCCATCTTCCAGGAGCCTCTGGGGGGAATTCCTATACTTTCTTTCCAGAAAAGAGTTTGGGGAGGGGTCAGTGGCCATAGACTTCTGGAAATTACAGCAAGAAGCCTGGTGTTATAAATTTTTGTTTGTCCTGCTTCATGGAGAAAGTCTGACCTCATATAACCCAAACCTTCACCTTAGGTGAACTCCAGCATCAACTACTGTGTGAGTCACTCCAAAGGAGTGTAAGTTGGTGGGATATAATTTAGTGTTGCCCAGCAGGAAAGAAAATAACCCACTCTTTACACCAAAACACCAGTCCCGTAACAAAGAACTCAGTCAATCAACTGGTCAAAAAGTTTTGCCTTAAAAAAAAAAATCAACTAAATGGATTATGTGTGTGTATGTGTTTTCATTTGATTAAACTCTTTTGATTTTTTTCTTGTTACCAGTGATTAACTGAAACCAAATGCTTTGATTAGATCAACAAAAGAAAATCTCATTCACTTAAGTGCTGCTATGAGCTGGTCAGGGATGTAAAATGCTTCTATGTACACCATCTCATTTAATCCTTACTAAGAATATTCTGAGAAAATTTACTAACTCCTTTATCTGCCTACATAAAATTTGGTTCCCTAAGCAGCTTGGATGATAGTCTGCATCAATTAAATTAATCTTCAATTCAAATAATCCTAAATGAATTTTATAATTGTTATCTGTTGTCCATAGGTCACTTTTTCTTTTTTTTTTTTCCCAAAAGCTGGCAGTTTCTGTTCACAGTTTGGGTGATTTAAAGACATGTACTCTAGATCAGTGGTTCTCAGCCTGAGGTGATTTTGCACACCCATACCCACTGCCCCTCCCCCAGTGGGAATATTTAGCAAACTCTGGAGGAATTTTTGGGTTTTATAACTGTGTGAACTGTTGGTGGGTGGAGACCAGGGATGCTGCTGAACATCTTACTGAATGGCCCTCCACATCAAAGAACCACATAGCCCAAAATGTCAACAGTGCCTAGACTGAGAAACCCTGCGCAGATATTTTCTTCTAGGTTGTATTCATTTAACAAACATTTATTTAATGTCTGTTATGACCCAAGGGGAAAAAAAATCTAATACAGAGTCCTTGAGCTCAAGGATTTCACAGTCCACAGAGAAGAAAGAATAAAGACAATGTGCAGTGGTTGGGGTCTCATAAATGCCAGGTGGTATGCCAGAAAGCAGTGACACAACCAGAGGCCAATACAGATATAGCCCTAACCTCACTGAGTTTACAGTATCGTGAGGGAGATAAACACCAAATACTCTGTTTCAAAGAGGTGGAGGCTGCTTTTAGACCATTTAACCCGAGGACCAGAAAGGGTTGCCCTGTGGGACTGACATCTGGAGAAAGTTCTAAAGGATGAAAAGGGATTCATAGTCTTTGAGAAAGGCATCACAGAATGTGTGAAGATGTTACAGACTGGGGAAAACCAAAGAAAAGGGAGAAAAGCATGAGGTGAGGCTGCTGAGGTCAGGCAGGGGCCAGATGCTATGATGGATACTACTCCACCATCATGAAGTATTCTTAACCTAGACTCATTTCAAAGAGGAATTAATACCAGAGCTAGGATTTGAGAGTTGGAATGCAACTTAGGTCGGCCAACTAGGTCGGCAAAAAATCCAGGCAAAGGCAACAGAGGTTAGAGGTGGCATGGCTTGCTGGAAGGTGGCACGGGTACGAATGTCAAAGCAGGTGAGCGCTTGAGTGCCTGGAATGGAACGTCAGGATTGAAAGTAACCGGGCCCCCTGCTTCCTCGTGTTTCCTGTCTAGATACGGGAATGGTTTAAAATGACTTCTTATTTTTCTTGAATATATATGGGTGTGATTCCTAACAGACTCTTTTTTATAAGCTTTGTGAACTTCAAGGAGCCTTTTTACCCCAAGCCCAGGTAGACCTTGTCCCAGCAGGAGTCTAAATTTGATGGATGAAACGGGATCTTAGCCAGACCTTTTCCAATCCCCTCTGCCCTGCCTTTCTCTAAACTACCCTTTATAACTGATTGTACTTCCTTAGTTTCAAGCTCTATTTCAGTAAAAAGTCCCAGTTCACTTCGGCCTCATGACTTTGCACCTTCACACACAATTCTGGGCTTTGCAGAGCCCAGTGGCTTTTTGATTGCTGGTGTTCTTACGACACTTTTAGCAAATCACTCAGCACCTCCCACACACAGCCAGCTCTTCACAAACAATGGGAGTGCGTGAAATTCAATTCACAACACTGCAGTTTACACATTCCAAACTCACTGAAGAGATAAGCCCTCCAATTAATGATCTCCCTGTGTAATTGCTTTCCCTCGCTTACCCAATTTGCTTTTGATCATGCTCTGTTACAAATTCCCTCACCTGCTTACACGGTGAGTTCCTTTCAAAAGAAACCAGTGGGAGCTGAAGGGAATGGGCTGGATAGTTGGATACACAGTGAGATGGTTTTAAGTGGATTTTTGACCTGTCATCTTTCTGCTTAAGACTCCCTAAGTGTTGTATCAGGACTACCTGAGGTCTCCTTCCTGGCACTTCTCACTAGGTTATGAATACAAGTTGTTTTCTTTTTGTTCCTTTTACTTTCTAAGAGACTGTCTATCTTGAAAAGAATGGAATCAATCTCAATTTGAATGCCTCCTGCATGTCCAAAGCCAATAATAAGACTAATCAGCCTGATGGCTGATTTCCCCAAGTGACAACGCAAGCTAGGATGTCAACTATTATAACGTGTTCATCTGCCATTGTATCCTGGGGCTCTGTGTGAGGCACATAGTAGGAGTTCAGTAAATATTTATAACACAGCTATATGGATGAATATTTAATAATGGCATTAAACTCATGTTAAGGATTTTTTTTAAGAAGCTGAAACACATGAAGGCATGAAAAAGAAATATACACAGAGAGCAAATAAGTTAGGAACAACATCAGAAGCCAGAAGTTCTGATTAAATAAGGCTGGTGTGGGCACCTGATTTTGCAGTTTACAAGTGCCCTGTTGGCCTTGACATGATAGTAGCAGAGGGCTCTTTAAACGCTTTGAGAACACTTGTGTAAACAAAACAAGACTGGTCCTAGAGTAAGAAAACCAGGTCCCAAGACTGGGTCTTCGGATCAGGTTCACCATTTGCTAGTTGAGAATGGACTTCCCTGAGATTTGCACTTTCACAGCCCCGGCCTGTGCCAAAGAGAATGCCAACATCTACCTCCCAGGCTAAACACAACAAGAGGCAATTGAGAAAAGGCATAAAGTTATTTACGAACTGTAAAATTAACTATAGTTATTTAACAAAACAAGAATGGATTAGAGTCCATTAAGATAGGCACTCTAAAAGACATGTTTGAGGACAGAATAAGATCTGACAACTGGAAAAACTTCTCTATTTTTTATTTTATTTTTATTTTATTTTATTTTATTGTTATGTTCAGAGAAAATGACTTTAGGTGGCCTTAATAGTCTATGGAAAATATCAGCATTAGAAAATAGGGGCGCCTGGGTGGCTTGGTCGGTTAAGCGTCCGACTTCAGCTCAGGTCATGATCTCATGGTCCGTGAGTTCGAGCCCCGCGTCGGGCTCTGTGCTGACAGCTCAGAGCCTGGAGCCTGCTTCCGATTCTGTGTCTCCCTCTCTCTCTGACCCTCCCCCGCTCATGCTCTGTCTCTCTCTGTCTCAAAAATAAATAAACGTTAAAAAAAAAAAATTAAAAAAAAAAAAAAAGAAAAGAAATGGCAGGGGCACCTGGGTAGCTCAGTCAGTTGAGTGTCCGACTCCTGATTTCGGCTCAGGTCATGATCTCGCAGTTCATGGGTTCAAGCCCTACATCGGAATCCTTGTGCTGCCGGTGCGGGTGCGGAGCATGCTTGGGATTCTCTCTCTCTTTCCCTCTCTCTGCCCCTCCCCCGCTCATATGTGTGGGGACTCACACTCTCTCCCAAAATAAATAAATTTTAAAAAGACGAAAATAAATGGCATGCCACAGTATTCTTGATATAATATTTATCTGATATCACCTACTATAATCTGAGGTACATTATACACTTAGGGTCTGCAGGCTGGTAAGGCATTCACTCAACTAACACTTATATAGGCCCTTTATAGACTGAATTGTGGGTAAGAACTTGTCATAGGAGTCAGAGCGCAAAGAGTCCTAGTCTTACTAATTTCCATGACTTGAGTTTTTCTTTGCATAAGAGTATGATTATCCCTGAACAATTCTGTCCTAACACTCTACTAAGGAAATGGAAGTAGATAAAAGGTGCCTTTATTTCCTCCTCGTCAAATTGGCTGCTGGATAGTCACAAGAGGGAGCTGATACATTACACAAATGAATTGAGTTTTCTACAAAAATACATTCAGCAGTGGCTTGAAGGTCACACGCCAGCCACACGGAATAATTTAGTCCCATCGTTTCATTTCTCTTTAACCAACACTCTATGCTTCCAATTATCCAAGAACCATTCAGGAGGGAGGGGGGTATGTGAGGGGAATCCAAACATGAAGGCTTCCCCAAATCTGACAAATAAACACTGTGGGAGACTTAAGATACATTGGTTTCCTAACCCAAGACAAATACTTCCTTGGCTTTATTAACACTGAAGAGACAGGCTGAATTTTTCAAAAACTAAAATAAAAGAGGTCAAAAAGAAGATCACCTCAGAGTATCTGGAGCATAAAATCAGATAATCTGACTCTCCATGGGTTTCTAAACTTCTCACACTGAAGAAGTTCTCTGTATATATTACATATCCTATATATGGATTAGAGAAATATGCATACAAACCTCAACATTCAAGATCATTCACCTAGTTTTCCTTTTTCAAGTTGCTTAGACAGCTATACTTTTGAAGCTAGTCCCTCTATATCTTGATGACCAAAAAATGCCTTTCTCAATTCCATAACATCCATTTATGTATCTATATTCATCACATTCATCCTTCACCCTTCCATCTCTCTCCAGCGTCCAATACAGTAGAGTAACAGTAACTTCCTGCAAAAGTCAGAAAGTCTACACAAAAATAAAGTATGTTTTAATCAGAACATTTGTGAATTCTCCTGCTTGAGGATGAGCCAGGAAATGGCATTCCCAGGCCTCTAGTGGGTAGAAATTTCTCTCATCCTCCTATGAATCTGAAAGCACTGTAAGTTTTTTTCTCTCATTAGGCAATTGTGTTCATTCCCTTCTATTACAGATCACCTGCAATTTGTCTATTTGTTGTCTTTCCCAGAGTATATTTGAAACTTCTTACAGACTGGCTCGTATTCTGGTTCATCTCTCTTTTCTTCACATGACCAAACACTGTGGTTTATGTGACACAGCAGCCACATATATGATTGTTGCACAAAGTAAGAGGGGGGTGAATGATATAACACGATAGCCTGAGAAAACTTCAACGTGTTAGTTGAGAAAACTCCACATACAGAAGCATCTCTGAAAATTCCTGCATTTTATGATCTACGTAGTAACATTTCTACCCCTTTGTGTCTATTATCATATGCCATTTACTATTACAATGAAATGTCTCATCATGTGACCTCTGGAACTAATTTGGCAGAGTTTGCAATTCCAGATAATAGTTCACTGAAGCTTCATTACTACACCAGTAACCTAATAAAAAAAAATAGAATTAAGATCGACTACAGGAGAACTTGAAGTAGTCTGTCACTTCAGATGAGTGATGCCATCATTAACCTTTAAGGTCACATTAGCTATTATTGAAGTGTCACATATCACTGTGTCAAGATTAAATTAAACAAACTATTACCTCATTATTATGCTAACAAATCTCAAGCTTATCTGAATTAATATTGTACAGACTGGAGACCTCCTTAGGCAGTTTACTAATAGCACACAGATTTAAACTATTTAGATGTAATGTATGAGATCAATTTCCTAGCTGGAAAAAATAATCGTCTGAAGCTACTTTCAGTTACGGTAAAGTCTGAACAGATCTGGGAGTAAATTACCAGTTGGCATTTAATTTTAAAAGCAACATGTTGAAGGAAAGTTGATGCCTATTGATTTTATTCTGGAATCTTTTTTCCTTAATGCCAAAATTTCTAAGGTATAATAAAATAAGTTTATACTTTATCTAAAGAGAATACATGGCTTCGAAGCATCAAAGACAGCCTGTGATAAAAAAGAGCAGCGCACTAGATGTCTTGTTTTGAAAAGGTTATCATCCAATCAATACACTAAAATACGGTGTATGAGACGTCAGAGACAGCTGGCTGGAGGTGTGGGTTAATTCCAGTTTTATGTAATGGCTGGGAGAAGGCCAGGACTGTATCTTGCTTCAATCCAGTAAATATTAAGTCTTATAACAATGGCTCTGGAAGGGACTTTAGAGATCAGCTAGTCAAACCCTTGCCATTTCATGAATGAGGAAAGAAGTTCAGAAGGTTTAAGTGATTTGCTCAAAGTTACAGAGCCTAAAGCAGTATCAGTGAGCAGAACCACAGTTGTACACAAAGGGCTGGCTGGAAGCAAGAATCTGTACAAGAAGCCTCCTTACTTCGTTATCTCTAAAATTTGTGAAAAAGAAAATTGTGTCAGTTGAGCAGCAGACATGCTATGTGGTGGAGATTCTATTAGTTCATAAAAGTGCTCTTTCTGATATAACTGGACCTATATAGACATGCTTATCTTCAGTGAGTACCCAGCTAATCCAGAATGAGACTTGTGCCTTTGACATATCTATAGATTATTTATCACTGTACTTAATTATAACATAATATGAAGCCTTTGTTTTTCTCCCCCAGTCATTTTTATAAAATAATAAAGCAAAACAAAATAAAATTTAGTATTACATTTACATAATTAAACATATCCTTATGAACTTTCCAAGGTAGAACTATTGACTGACAGCTAATGCCACCATGGAATATTTTGAGATTTCCTTTGTGATATATCACAGCAAGGTTGAAACTGAGTATATGAAGGTCAATTTACAGGTGTCAATCTCTCATATACAAAATGAATAATCACTCAAGACTTGAAAGTATTAAAGTTGAGAAAAACATGGTAAAGAACATAAGCTAAGCGAAATATTACTGAAATGAAATTGAGGATATGATTACCAAGGGACTCTAAGGACTTTTTCAGGGTCAATGACTCAGAAGGTAAAATGAATGGGAGAGAAAACAAAGAGGACTTTTACCTTCCTGCTCTTCTAAATAGTGCTGCTACACAGTCAGAAAATAAGAGATGGCGATCACAATGTCAACATTGAAATTCTAACATTTTTGATATACAGATATACAAAGAACAAAAAATGATAATAATATTTAAAAGCATATAGCTGAGACTACACAGTGTCGAAAGTACAGATTAAAGTGAAAAATGCCAGGGAAAAAGATGGACGGTTCCAAATATCTAGATGTTGAGGTATATGGAACCTTAGGTTTGGTAAAGTAGCCTCCTGGGCTTCCATGATGGATAAGGTGGACAGACAGTAGGCAGAATTCTTGCTTTCCCATTAGCTCACCAAGCAGACCAGTTTTGCTTCATTTTTACCTATTAGAACTCTAAGAAAAATTTTATTTGAAGGCAATAATTCTATTGATCTGGACAAAATACACAATGTTTCTCTGGATTTTTCATTTTCCATCTGGATGTAGATAATCATGGAGACACCCAAATTTTCTAATCAGATCAATTTAATCATGTGCATCTCACAGAATTCTTTTTTCAACAGAGTACCTGGTGGTAAGTAATTATAAACTATCAACTCATGTTTAAAAATCTGAAGATAATAATTTTCTCATGTAAAGTAGTATGAAGTACAGACTTTGAGAAGCATTTTTTTTTTCCATGATTTGCTTTCTTGCTCCAAAGTTACTCACTTCCTGAACCACACCACCTGCTGATTAGATTGGTAAGAATAGACTCCTCCCACTCCCCCACCTCTGGGTAACTACAATCAATCAATAAAATAAAATAAAATAAAATAAAATAAAATAAAATAAAATAAAATAAAATATCCTATGGTGCCATATTCCCTCATGCTCTCATGGCCACATCCAGCGTCCTTTGCCTATTCCAATCCGCCCCAACCCCACTCAGCACTCCCAGTCCACCGCACCCTTCACCAATCCTTGCATGATGCATTCTTTTAGATCAGAGGCCCTAACATTTTTGTGTATGTTGTAAACCCCTCTGACAGTCTAGTGAAGCTTATTTGCTTCATGTCAGAACAACATTTTTTAAACTATTACATGTATATTTGAAAACAAAGGAAGACAGTTGACATTTTTTAAAATGACAAAATTTTAAATATATTTTTTTCTTTTTTTGTTAATTCCTTAAGTAGCAGGATCTTGCAGCAAATCTAATGACTACCCTAATTTTCAATTAGTAATGAGTTAAGTGATCTTTTCATATATCCATAATAGCTATAATATGATTTTAAAAATACCATGATTTTTATTAGGAATAAAGTCACAGGTCTACCAGTACCAATGACATCTGCTGTTCTCATTTGTAGTTGATGGGAATGCTAAACTAGTGAAATTAAGAATGTATATTGTTCTAGTCCAAACCAGTGGACTCCTGAATTAAACACTGGGTTAAATTCTAGATTTCATTCAGGAGTTACCTTCTCAGAACAGAAAGTTTTTTAGAAACCATTCTCTACCTTCATAACTACCCTTTCTCAGTATTGTGAAAGCAGCATATATTTGCTTCTACCGGGTAACTTGGCCCAGTGGCTCACCATTTTATTATTAGTTCTATTTCACGAAGTATTTATTTTAAATACAAAAGTAAGACACAGATATGTTCTCATTGTCAAAATTTGAACACAACAGATAAAGGCAAAAACTACTGACTAACTTACCCTCCCCCACCACTGCAAATTACCTTTCCTAAATCCCATTCCTTTCTTCTAAAAGTAACAACTGTTATAATTTTTGTTTGTGTTCTTTCAGATTATGTTTTAAGCACATATAAAAACCATTATTTACTATTATAAAATAAATTGCTGTTTGTGTGCATTTGAGAAGGCTTTGAAAATATTAAATAATATAACAAATGCCTGTATCCCAAACACTCAGAATTAATAGCATTAACATCTGATAGTACTTGTTCAAGGTTTTTCAGGCAATGACACATTGCAGATAAAGGTAAAACCTCCTTAAGCTCTGAGATCCCTTCAGTTGCATTTCCCTATACACTATCTGGACCATGAAGAAAAAAAGTACATAATGAGTTTAGTGCATTTTTTATATACTAACAGCTTATATATGCCCATTTTTATAAATTTATACATACAGATACACAAAAGATATAATTTTGACATATGTTTAATTTCCATGGATTGTATCATATTGCATATATGATCTTGTATTGTTTCTTTTTCACTCAGTTATGATGTTTTATACATCTACCCATACTTCTATTTACAGATCTAGTTTATTTGTATTAAAAGTATCATATAATATTGCACTATATGACTATACTATATTTTATTCATCCATCTACCTACTGAAGAATATTTTTCTAATTCAAACATCTTACCTATTATAAACAATACTGCAGAGGACCCCTCTAGATATTTCTTTGCAAGTGTGGGAAAGTTTTCCTTTGCAGAACTGGAATATATGAGCATATTTTCAATTTTATCAGGATGTGTCAAGTTATAAAATGTGTCTATTTAAATTCTCAGTAGCTGAGGATGATCGTATTTCCCCAAATGTTTGTTACTGTCAGATTTTTTAAAAATGTGATGACATTATTGAGATATCATTGAAGTAAATACCATATATTTGAATAGTACAACTTCAACGATTATGACATTTGTATATGCATATGAAATCAACCACAAAATCAAGATAATTAATGTTTCCATCATCACCTGAAGTTTGCTTGCACCCATATGCAATATATTCTCTATTCCACCGCTGTCTCCAGGAAGCTACTGACATGTTTTCTGACAGTATAAATTAGTTTATATGGTCTAGCATTTTATATCCATGGAATCATGAAGTGTAAATGCTTTCTTGCCTTGTTTCTTTCACTCAATGTAATAATTGTGAGATTTATGTTCTATATATCAATAGTTCATTCCTTTTAAGTTTTAAGTATCCATTCACATATTTATGGACATTTGAGTTGTTTTCATTTTGAGGCCATTAGAAATAAAGCTTCTAGGAACATTCGCTTATAAGTCATTATTCTTACATATGTTTTTTTTTCCTCTTACATAAATAACAAGGAAGAGTATGGCTGAGTCACAAAGAAGGTATACATTCAATGCTTTAAAAAACAGCCAAACTATTTTGCAAGTGTTGTACCATTTTACATTTCTACCATCAGTATATGAGACTTTGTTACTTTAAATCCTTGTCAATACTTGGTATGCTCATTCTTTTTCATTTTAGCCAATCTAATGGATATGCAGCAGTATCTCACTTTGATTTAAGGTTGCATTTCCCTGCTAATTAATGATATTGAGTATCTTTTTATATGCTTATTTTCTATATATATCTCTTCTCTTGCAAAGTGTCTAATATTTTGCCCAATATACATGGAATGGTTTATCTGATTGAGTTGTGACATTCTTTATATATTCTGGAAACAAGTCTGTCTCATATATATGTTGTAAATATTTTGTACCACTATATAACCTTTCTTTTTCATCTTAAGTCTTTCAATGGCAATTCTTAAACTTTAATGAGATCCAACAAATTATTTTTATGTCATGCTTCATGCTTTTTAAATTTTATCTAAGAAATCTTTGCCAATGTTGGGGTAGCAAAGATTTTATCCTGTGCTTTAGATGTTTTATTCTCTTAGATTTATAATTAGGTCTATGATTTATAACTTGGATAAGGCCTTCATTTGTTCTGGCTATTCTGAATCCTTTGCATTTCCATATATATTTTAGAATCAGCTTATTAATATAAAATAAAAAACATGGGCTAAAATGTTGACTATCATTGTTATGAATCCTTAGAATAATTTTAGAATTTGACATGTTAATAATTATGAGCATTCCAACTCATGAGTACAACAGATCTCTCATTTGTGTCTACAGTGGTTTTGTTAACATTCTATAGTTTTTAATATGGAGAACTTGGCTATGTTTTGTTAGATATATCCTTAAGCATTTGGGGATTTTGGTGCTATTATCAAAGGTATTTTTATAAAGTTTTATTTTCCAATTGTTTTCTCCATCTAATATATGCAAGTACACATTATATCCACAAATCTTGATATGTTATATTCTTCCATTGTCATTGATTTTCAAGTATTTAAAAGTGATATTATCTGTTCTCTGCCAAAATTTCTGATGTCATCTGCACCTTTATGCTTCTTTTTCATTCCTCCTGATGATATCGGCCTACTTTCTACTGTTGAACATGTTTCAAGAACACCAGTCTCACCTTAATGCTTTGGTAATAACTGCCCCCTCACTGGGACTGAAATCCTGCCCCCAGATCTCTACATTCCTGGGTTCTTATTTTCACCTCCCTGCACTTTATTTTCACCTCCTTATCCTGCCAATATAATGCCCCCAATCTCTTTCATATATATCATGGCATTTATTAATTGATATAATCATGCTTGTTTAATAGTGTGTTGCTTTAATATCTGTTTTCCCAACTAGTATGTTTACCCAAGTAAAGGATTAACTTTGTCTACTTTGCTCACTGGTGTATCCACACAATACTAGATAGTAGGGACCTAGTAAATATTTATGAAGTGTATTATTTTTGTGAATATTCAAAATAATCCTATGGGTTAGCCATCATTATTGCTAACTTTTAAAGATGAGAAACATGGTGCTTAGGAAAGCTAAATAACGTGTTAAAAATAAGATGCAGAGTCAAGATCTGAATGCATGTCTATCTAGCTCTAGAGCCTGAATTTTTACCCACTGGGCTATGGGGCCTAGGATAAATGCCAGACATCTTGCTTGGACCCCCTAGTGGATGACAAGAAAATCCAGAGAGGGTGCTGTTTGATGGGAGAAAAATTGGGAGAAAAAAATAAGATTGGTATTAAAATGTTCCACTTCAGATGCTTGTGGGACATATAATTGTATGGTAGGTATGGAGGTGATGGTGACACATCTGAAATGCCATCATTTGCAACTCTCTGTCAGAATGCCATGTGAGGATGAATGAGAAAGTTCAGACACTAGCATCATAAACAAATGTCAACATGTTACCAAAGAACAGACCTCAACATTTTAATAACTGAACTACAGTAGTTCCAAACCAAAATAACTTATTTCTAAATGGCTTAATATGAGCAAAGTGCAGACAAATGCTTCCGTATGTGTTCTTTCAGTAGGAAGCAGTGCATGTATAAGGAACACACCACAGTTTCAGTGGAGCAATTCTCCAGAGGTTAGCCTCCATGGTGAAAAACAGACCAGTCTCTTCCTTCTAAAATTAAATTTCCACTTGGTGTTTTGATAAAAGATATTTTCTTAATTTTTATTTCCTTGAGTGATGCACATTTGATGAGAAAATAAACACTGACCCTAAAAATAAGTTATTTAATTACTTTATATTTGCCTTTGAGATTTAGTTTCCAAACTCTCTCAGCTCTCTAATGCCGTATGTAATTTGTACTGCATAAAGAGAGGCTTTTGAGTTTTGTATCCTACTGCTTTGAGACTGAAGTAAGAAAAAAAAAAAAGCCTGCCATTTATTAGAGGTGGGTTTTGGTTATAGTCAAAACTTTTGACCTTTTCGCTAATGGATACAAAGGAAATTGCAAGTCAGATAACAGTTGTTCCAAACCAGAACTCAGACTAACACGTGGAATTAAATATGACCTGAGGCACAGGCTGATGCAGTGTGGAGTCAGCAGGCAGGGCACAGCTCATGTAAAAGGATGCAACAGGTCTAATCCCAGCTCAGTCACTGTCTGGTGCCTTGGGCAAGGGACTTTCTTCTCTGACTTTCAATTCCCTCATCTGTTTGGAACCTGTCTGGTTCACATAAGGTATTACTCTAGGAGGTGAAAATCACAGTAATCAGTGTGAATATTTCTCTAGCTGGACTATCGGTAAAAGATGTTGGTATATTTTAAATCACGTTCATCTATAACAATGGTGCTGCCAATGTCCTTTGTATTGGAAGCTTTGCACCATGGATCGAGGGCTGATTAGGGAATGTACAATGGTGCACTTACCCCTTTACCTTCAAATAAGATCCATGATTTTAATGATACTCTAGTATACAACATCTACTTCTTTGCTCCTGTGTTGTACTTACCTGGCAAAACTCCAGCTCCCTACCTGTGTCTAATCTCTACTTGTGCACTGAATTTGGTTAGATAAAACCCTACTAAGTAGATTTACTTCACACAACTCTAACTTCACACAAGCCATTATGGATACCCAGAGACTATACTACCAATTTATTTCCTTTTCTATTTTCCATAGAAAATAGAACTGTAACTGTTCTAGGATTGCATTTCATTGACAAAATGGAAAGAATTTGAAGGCATATCAATATGCTCTGACCAAAATATCTACAACAAAACTACATTTGCATCTACAGAGTCCTACTTCATGGAAAGAGTTAGAAGGCATATCAATATGCTCTGACCAAAATATCTACAACAAAACTACATTTCCATCTACAGAGTCCTACTTCACCACACTTATGACAGATGTACTGTCCATGCACCTAGGGACAGTCCCAACAGTGGTGTGCTTGAATTCATCTTTTTTCACCCACTTGAGTTGGTCATGGATGTTTCAAAATCTGTAATTCATCCACCTGTTACTCTTCATTGGATCATGCTCATTAGCATATAAATATACTATAATGACTCTCAAGTTAAAAACCAACAGGAAATTCTCCTTTGACTCTCCAATGCCTTCCAGATTATATTCGTCTTTATAGAAAACCTTCTCAAATTATATCGTCTTTATAGAAAACCTTCTCAAAAAAGGTACATATATGTTATGTTACCAACTCATTTCCCATTCTTTTCTGAACCCAATCTGATCAAGCATTCAACTCATCATTCCACTGAAACTGCTCTTTTCCATTAGAAGCCCACATACTTCTTCAGTTACCAGCTATATCTGACATAGTTCATCAATGTCTTTTTGAAACTCATTTATTCACTTCAGGGATATCTCTCTCAGTTAGTTCTCTTTCTACATCACTGGCAGCTTTTCATTTACCTTTGTTT
This sequence comes from Panthera leo, assembly GCF_018350215.1. Classification (NCBI taxonomy): domain Eukaryota; kingdom Metazoa; phylum Chordata; class Mammalia; order Carnivora; family Felidae; genus Panthera; species Panthera leo. The sequence goes on from NC_056682.1 coordinate 190,153,604, forward strand.
CTCATCATATTTTGATCTCTAGGCAATGGAAGGGCTTGGGTGTCAATCCTCAGATTCCTATTCTATCTATACTTATTCACTAAGTGATCTCTTTCAAACTCAAGTTTTTAAATATTATCTCCAGTCTGACAACTCCCAAATGTGAATCTTCCATCCAAGTCTCTCCATAGGACACTAGACTCATAAATACAACTACTTCCTAGACATCTTCACTTAGATGATGAATAAGGACTTCAAACCTAATGTTTCTAAAAGTGGTAAGCTTGTTTCTCCTCCCTTAGCCAGCAGGCTTGCTTCCCCTGCAGTCTTCATCTTATTTATTGGCAATTCAAACTTTCTAGTTGTTCATGCCAAATCATCCGTGCTACAGATGTGCATAGCTTGAGTTTTTCTTTTCTTTTTTCTTTCTTTCCTTTTTTTTTTTTTTTTTTTTTTGCAAATGACCAATGGTTTCAACACCACTTTTGGAAAAGGTTATTCTTTCTCTACTCAATAGTTTTTGCACCTTTGTCAAAAATCAATTGACCACATTTATGTGGAACTATTTTTGGGCTTTCTATTCTGTTCCATTGATCTATGTGTCAGTCCATTCATTTTTATCAACTTTATCTTCAGTACTTAAAGTAAGACTGGGAACACAGTACAATAGATAAGAGAACTGTTTTCCTTATAACAGCAGATCTTTTTGGCATGGAAAGGCCTGTTTAATGTTCCCTTAACTTGGTTACATAGCATAAATCCTCAAAGACATGCAAAGTCTCTTTAATCTCTATAAATGTTGTTATATACAAATACAGCTTTAAACAAAGATAAATATTAATATTAAAAGTGCTGGAATAAGCGCCTGATAACTAATTCCAAATACAGTGATTAAATATTTGAAGAGTTCTGGATAATGAATCAAGCTGGGTAAAAATAAATGGAGTATTTTGAGCCAACTTTTACCATCTTTTCGTGAATCATTAATCAAAATACAAGATTTCTCTCCTTTAATCTTTTATTTGCTAAACCAATCTAAAATCCTCTGAAATTATCTTAAATTTCAAAGGGTAGTTAAATTATTAGGGTGTTGATTATTTGGCTGTGGCTTGTTTTGCAGGGAAGCTCTGGAGACTCTCTTAGGTCAACCTAGAGCAGTCGACTTTGAGCTGCAGAAAGACAAGATAGTAAGACCTTGTTTTGATTTGCAAGTAGTATCTCCTAGTTTACAGTTTGGAACTTCCTTGCCACTTTAAGACACAGGCAACCTCAGAGGTAGGAGAAAGGACTAGAAATGGAAATGGAAGTAACAAAAATGTCTAATTAAAAAAAAATAGTTTGAAATGGCCCTAGTGCACGTCTGCTATTCACCTCTTGTCCAGCCTTTATTTGTTTCATATCCCTCACAATGATACCAGGCACTGTTCTAAGCCATTAACATACAAATTCATTTTATCATTACAACATGAATAGGAGGTATGTGCAGGATTAATATTGCCTTTTCATAAATGAGCCAAATGAAGCAGAGAAAGATTAAGTAATTTGACCAAGATTTTACCACAAGGAAGTATTAGAGACGCAATCCAAACTCAGATAATCTGCTTCCAGAGTTTATATTCTTGATGTGATCTTTATAAATGTTAGACAATAGTAAGGAGAAAATATAATCATGAATCAGTGAAATTTTCATCTATGATTCCTTATGACATAATATGTGTTTGATTGAATTGTATGATGCAGGCATTTAAAGTTTAAATGATTATACCATAAGCAATAATAGAAGTAAATACAGTATTTACATTATGTATGAAATATTGTGTATACTAGCACCTGTATCTAATTTAAAATTATTCTATGCTCTTTGAATATTATTTCCCCTCTCCCTGCTTGCCTAAGCCCTCCTCATCTTTCAAGACCTCCTTTTCCCTTGAAATTTGAAAGCTGATTGTTCTTCTCATACCCTAAGATAAAAACTTTAGAATAAGATAATTAAAGCATATAATCTAGGCCAAATATAGAACACTTTATGGTATGAAAGTTAAGAAAGAAGGAAAAGGAAAAAGTTTGTGGGGTCGAATGGAGTAGAGAGAAATAATATCTGATCTGAATCATGTCTAACTTAGGATAGATATGATTGAAAATATATATAGTTAGGTTAATAGGGTACAGTGTCCAAATAACCTAGCATCAGTATGTCTGTGTTCCCAGAACAAGTCAAGAATCTGCCAGATAAAGTTGTCACCAAGAAGATCTGTTCCTGGTATGATACAGTTGTAGACACTTGATTGGACTTTGGAGACAAGACCTGGCTTCCTAGGAAGGGAGAATAGAGAGGGAAAATGGGTAGCACAGCCCAGAATGTTTCTATTTCTTTGAAACAGGTATAAAGAGGGAGGGGAATCTGAGGACTGAGTCTGCATGACAGTATAATTGCACATTTTCACCAAAGCTTACAGTTTACCTTTTTTACTGATTTTCCTCACCTAAGGGAGAGAAATGGAAATGTTGTCACGACCAAACTCAACCATCCCATAAACACATTTTTCCACTATCAGTGTGGAATAAGATTCACATAATGGGATATTTCTGAGCACGGAAGTTCATACATTGAGAAATATACTTTTACCAGTGTGGAAATCATTCTAAAATAAATTAAACAGTGTCAATAAAATGACTATAAAATTGAAGCCTGCAGCCAGACAGAAAAATCTGAAAACAATAAAGAATCCAGTGAGGTAGTAAAAGCATAGGCTGAATCAAATCAAGAGGCAAAGAGAATTAGCTGCAACCTTAGTTGTAAATATTAAGTACTGGTGATAAATGAAAGACACCTAGGAGGGATATGTAATGTGCTAGATTGCATAATTAATTGCAGCCAGAATCCCTAGGAATGGAGTGGCCCACTTACATAGAAGTCAGAACTCTGTAAGAAGGGGCTAGGTATAAATATACCAACCACCCTACTGTGGCACAAGTGGACTCAACTGGATGTATGTAGCCGGTTGAGTTCTATGATACAACCTTGTAATATGCTCAAAGGGTATCGTATGAAGTATCAAAAGCTTCTATAAACCTTTTACGAATAGACAAACCAACAGATAAAACGCACAAAAGGCATTAACGCTTCATAAAACTAGAAACTTAAAAAGATATATATGTGTATTATATATAACTTTAGCTAAAATGTATATAACTAAAATACAATAAATTTTGTTTTTCCTGAATTATTAACAGTTTAAAGCTATACTAGCCATGAGATACCTTTTTTTTTATTTTTAATTATCTTTAATGTTTTTATTTTTGAGAGAGAGCACCAGAAGGGGAGGGACAGAGAGAGAGGGAGACACAGAATCTGAAGCAGGCTCCAGGCTCAGACTTTTCAGCACAGAGCCCAACATGGGGCTTGAACTCATGAACCAAGAGATAATGACCTGAGCCAAAGTAGGACGCTTAACCAACTGGGCCATTCAGGTGCCCCATGTGATACCTTTTTTTAATGTTGCTATTAATATCTATGGTGAGGAAATGCCATTATGTTATTTCTGCATTCTATTTTTCTTGTATCTCTTGTTTATTTTTATGTGAGTCATTGCTGTTATTACATGCAGGCATATTTAATAACTCATCTCTATTATTAAATATAGCCTTTAACATTTTAAAGTGTTCTTGTCTCCTTTATGTCTCTCAGCCTCATTCAATTTTGTCAATTTTGTCAAATACCAAAATCATGACCCCTGTGTTTTCTTTTTCATTTGCAGTTGTCTAGTACATCTTTGTGCACTATTTCATTGTAAACGTTTCAGAACCTCTTTGTTACAGATACATTTCTTGTATGCAGCATACTGAATGATTTTTTTTTGCTAACTGTGATATTAACTCAGCACCATCTTTAGCCCACTCCTATCTGATGCATTTCCCAAAATCTCCTTCTATGTATGGTTCTGGGGAAAAGACTGTAAGAGGAACTTGTATGAATTTAAAAGATCAAAATGAGTGAAAACATATGATATCTGTCTTTCTCTGGTTGACTTGTGTGTGGAACTTGAGAAACTTAACAGAAGACCATGGGAGAAGATAAGGGGAAAAATAATTTCAAACAGAGAGGGAGGCAAGCCATAAGGGACTCTTAAATACAGAGGACCAACTGAGGGTTGATGGCGGGGGGGGGGGGGGGGGGGGGGGGGGGGGGGGGGGGGGGGGAGGGGGGGGGGGGGGAGGGGAGGGGGGATGGGTGCAAGGGGAGAGGGGAAAATGGGTGATGGGCATTGAGGTGAGGGCACTTGTTGGGATGAGCACTGGGTGTTGTATGTAAGCGATGAATCACGGGAATCTACCCCTGAAACCAAGAGCACACTGTATACACTGTATAAATTATATTTTAAAAAATTAAAAATAATTTTTAAAAGATCAAAATGAAAGAGAAGACATTCTTCTCTTAAGGCAATTGTAGCTGGACAATGGGCACAGGAGAAATTCCTGACAACTCTTATTAAAGAGTTACCCTCATCTCCCCTACAGGTTGAGATATTTGGTGGAGAATTCTCAGATTCTCCAGAATTGCAGCAGCTTCCAGTTTGAGAATGATCGATCTACTTTGGTACTTCCAGTTGAGATGTCAGTGTTGACTCATCTGACTTGCAGGAGACCCTCTAGCTTTCAGCGGGAGCTTCACTGATCCCTGACCCTCCGCCTCTTCCAACAGATATTTAATCCCCTCATTCTACATTAAAACAATTATACCTGAATATATAGGGTGGCTTCTGTCTTCCTGACAGAACCTTGACTGATATGTTAATTGTTCGGACTTTCTGAGTTCCGCGGTATTTTTCACCTTATGTTTACAATCTAAATGTCCTTTTACTACAGTCTCTCTCTCCCTTTCCTCTTTCATCCTATTGTCACTCTCATACCCTCTGCATATCTTGAGTATTTAGACAAATTTGTATTATTTTGTAATAGTTACCTTTATACTTCATTCTTTTTTTTCTTTTTGAATAATGTCTACTTGTTTTCTACCACAAGCGAGTTTTTTTGAGTAAAACCTCTTCCTTCTCTGCCTTCTCTCTCATTGTACCTAATTTAAGGACATATACTTTAACTCCTAGTTTATGTCCATTAGGCAATCAATAAACTCATTCTGCTTTCCTTCCTCTCATTCTTCCTAAACTGATTTTAGTTCTATTGATAAAATTATATTCAATGCTTACTGTAAATACTTATGACAGTGCTTCTTTAGGCTTTTTCAATACCCTAAGATCCTTCTCTAGTACATTTCTTATGAAGGACTCACAAAAAAGTAATTGACACTATGCATGTTAGTAATAGGATATCTATATTATGTAAAATGTATTTACATTTTAACATCAGTTTGGATGTGTGACTGTGGGCTTACATTTTTTTTCTCACATATATTACTATATTGTCTTCTGGCACAAAACAGTACTTGCATAAATTCTGATAACCATCTTATTTTTCTTGCAAATGACTCTATCTTTTGGGGAAGATGCCTAAAAATTGTTTCTCTAATGTCCAGAATTGTGCTAAAAATTAATCTTCCTGGTGTAGTGTGTCCTTTCAATATGTAGTTTCAAGTAATTTTTTATTCCAAGAAAATTTAGTTGAATTCCAATTTCTACTATGGTTTCTTCTCCTCCTCTCCTTCCACTATGACTACCATTATACATATGTTGCATCATCATTACCCCTTTGTGTATATATCATTATCTCAAAGCCGTTTTTTTCTTTATTTCTATTGTCTTTCCTTTTTTGTCTTCTTTCCACTACCTACATCCCTATGACCTATCTGTGGTCTTCTTTCTTGTTTAAACTTTACTTCTGAGGTTATCTTTTTTTCTTTCATTCCTTATTGTTGTATGAAATCTGTTGGTTCTTTATATTCTCATTTGTTGAATGAATTTTCACCAAGATTTTCTAATTATGATTTCTATTGTTTCCTTAATTCCTTTTTGGATGATTTCAAATACCAACATAGGTTTTATCTCTTTTTGTGCATGTCTTTCTGGAAATAATTAAATGTCTACAGGCATGTTGTTATGCTCACTTTACTTACAAAAATTTAAAAGATTTCTATTACAGTATATTTCAACAGCTGATTTCTAAGTGAAAATAGGTTTTCCTGGACTCCTAGAAGGGGAGGGTAGGCTAAAATACCATCTAATCACATGACCCTAGAGCAATTTTCTCCACTCTTGTCATATAAGATTCAAAAAGATGGCCTTCTATTTTCTGAGATGTGCTAGCTCTATTCCTTTTGCTGACTTTTATATGAACTATCTCTTTTGTACTTAATGCCTATTTTCTGCTCAGTGTGCATTCCACTCACTGTAATTTCACCTACATCTGGTGCTTTATTCTAAAAGTGAGGATTTCATTAACCACAAGGCTCAACGTTGTCTGAAATTCCTTTGGTCACCATTAATTTCCTTGAAAAGCTAAGCCTCTGTAGACACTTCTAGTTGAGCTGCTTAAGATTTTTCCATCAAGTTTTCTACAACAAATGCACCAATTTCTGGATTGTTCAGTGCTCAGGGACATTTGAAGATTATTTACTCCCTGTTTCTGCTTTTTCTTGCAGATTTGTTGAAATCATACAGTTCTTACTGCTGTTTTCGGTTTGACCCCACACATAAAGGAATAATTTTCATATGATTTTCTTGTATATGTTACCTGTTATATTACTGATATGTTATTTTAGTGGTTATATCTATTTCTGTAAGGAGGTTCTGGGCTATTCAAATAAGTACACCATCAGCTACCATGCAAACAGAATATTTATATTTGTAACTACTACCCATAGACAAAATGTAATTGAAAGTGAAAAAAATATAGCCATTAGAAAACTTTTTTTTCAAATGTTATCTTTAAGATAGACTTAGAGCTACAAATCCAAATTTTATTGCATTTGTATATCTTTTAGCAATGCACATTGTTGTGATCAAGAGAAGGTTAATTTCATCAAACTTAAGAAAAAAATACCTGATTATTATAAGTCTAGGTGAATCCAACTCAAAAATGGGTTTATTTTTTATTGTCCATGAAACCACTTAAAGCCCTGGGGCTTATTTTGATGTGTATCGAACATAAGGCTGAATAGTCTCCTAGCGCTTTCTCTTTCAGATTTCTAAGATTTCAGTAAAATAGCTTCCATGGTGTACCTAGGAAGACCCAAACACGTGTAATTTATGTGAGAGACCATGAATTAATCCCATCCCTCTCCCTAGTAAACGAGTTTTCATGTAAAGTTTTCACTTGATATAATGGTGAGTGATAAAAATATTTAATTTCCAATTAATCTATAGCACAAGAATGTGGATTCTAACATGGACTAAAGTACTAAGCTGTGTTACCAAAAAAAGAGACTATCAACTCAAAGAACAAATCCTTAAACCAATTTAAGGTGTGTCACTCCCTGTATTAGCCAATAAGCATTAAGTAGAAAGCATTTTTCCAAAATGTAGGCTTTAGAATAGAACTTGGAATTCTCTCATTTTCAATCATCAATTTTATAAATCTAAAATTCTCCTCCCTGGGGTGCATAGGTGGCTCAGTCAGTTGAGCATCCAACTTTGGCTCAGGTCATGATCTCACAGCTCGTGAGTTCGAGCCCCACATCAGGCTCTGTGCTGACAGCTCAGAGCCTGGAGCCTGCTTTGGATTCTGTGTCTCCCTCTCTCTCTGCCCCTAACCCACTTGCATTCTGTCTCTGTCTCTATCAAAAATAAATAAACATTAAAAAATATTTTAATTAAAAAATAAATAAAACATAAAAATAAAAAATAAAAATAAAAAATACAATTCTCCTCCCTACTCATAGTAGAGGGTCATTTATCTATAAGATAACATGATTTAAGTCAGTTCTCCTCTGATCATGTGCACTGTGGCTGAATTACAGATCCAAGGTTATTTTTTAATCGTTTGAAATGCTCTTAAATTCAGAGAATACAGTTGGAAGCAGATTAGGCTGAATTCTAGGAAAATCCTCTTCCTGGTACTTAATGAAAAAGCAAGGTGAATCAAATTTCAGTTTGAGTATTGTAAACCAAAATATGCAAACCCTATCTTGGCTTTCAAAAATCTTTGTTGGAAGAATCATAGTGTTCAAATTTGGAAAACCTGCTGAGTTTTCCCTATCTGGCATAAGTGGTCAATTTTGGCCTTTTTCCCAGGGAAATGTTGCACATAGGATTTGATAAAGGAGTTTCATATTGGGCTATTTCCCAAATGCTTAGAGAAGACATATTTCCATTCTAGACCAGAGAGGCCCAGAGAAAGAACAAGGAAAAAATTAACTGTGTTCTGAACAATCAGGATAAAATCAGGAAATATAAACTGAACAAGATCGCATCATTCTGAACCACAAAAATTTGCTCAGTCCAAAATTCCATTTCTTTACCCAGAAACATGTGCATTATCCTTGAAAGATCCCCCAGAATCCCAGAGCGCATCCCTTCCTAACTCAACAAGCTCCCCTTAAGGTATTTTTTAAATTAACAACAATATGATTATTATAAATTGATTGAAAATAAATAAGAGCAATGCTTTGCTTAAAATCAGGAACATATTAAGCCTCACCGCATGAGATATAATCCATGAGCACAATAATAAAACAAGTGAGTGGCATTATGTCAGAGACTTGCAGCTGTGAAAATTTCTGCCTCAGTATAGTATTCATTTTCTTCCCAGGTTCTTGGGGGAAAAAGCCAAATATAGAGGGAATCTGATTAGAATGCACATTGCTCTGTAACATGGACTACAACTCAGTCTTTCTGTATCTAGTAAAACTCCCTTGACATTACAAACCTAACCATCAATATTAGACAAATTTCAATAAGCAAGCTTGACAAATTCCCCAAATCTTAAGGTATCTTTAACATTGTCTTATCCTACTTTTGCCCCACATTATTGGTAGAGAGAGGACATAATTTCTCCAAGCTTACACAGCTAAGTGCAAGAGCCCTGAGTAGCATACCATTTCCCACATTGGTATTATCTTGAAGACAGTAGCACTAGACTGAAGATTTTCAGCAAATTCCTATTTCCAATTCACTCCTCAGTCCTCGGTCCTGTATTTCCAACTTCTTCATGAATGAACAATAAGCCCTCATCGTCAACATTTTCCAAAATTATTCATTTTCCCTTTCTCCCAAATAAAACTCTTTCTTCTCCTATTTTACCTCTTATAGTGGGTGATGTCAGCATTCATCCAATCTTCCAGTGGAACACCACCGAGGTTATCCTAACCTTTCTTTTTTTCCTTTATCTTGTATGATGATTTGCTTCTACCTCCTGCCCCTCTTGTTTCCCAAGTTTCTCATCAGACTGTTAGTCCTCTATCCAATCCAGAGCGCTTCTGAGTTCGAGTCACCATTATTCTTACCTTTTAATTGAAAATAACTCCTAATTGAATTCTTGTCTCTGTTACTTCTTTGACCCATTAACCATTCAGCCCTGAAAGTGCTACTTTTAAAATATGTCTTATTGTACCATTCCTTGGTCTGGAGTTTTCTATAGGGGCATTTCCTCATTACTTTTCTACAAATTTCTCCATCTCCATTCAATGATCCTAAAGAGGACATTAGGTTTCATATGAAACAACTAGCCCATTACTTGGCGAGGTCATTCTGATATTTTCCCAAAGCTCATCCATAAAATACTAAGTTTTGCTTTAAGAAAAGCAAATGAAAATGTATAAATTAAACAGTATAAGAGAGTTAGACACAAATGCATTGACTTTCCCAATTGTTTACCCTTATCTCATTAATAGGAGTTTTGTTTTATGTATTTTGTAATATGGGGTTTTTTTTTGCATTTTTGTTTTATTTTGTTTTTGTTTTTTTTAATAATCCTAGAAATTATCTCCAAAACCATACATAGTGTTATATATCTATTGCTGATTTTCAACTTGATACAGTATATCTTCCTAATATAAAATAAAATGGTTATGATTCAATTACCTCCTGTCGTGCTTTTCATATACCTGTTCTTCCCAAATTATGTCAAATTTTATTTCCAGTGTCCTATTCATTTATATAGATTTGCATACTTACTTAAATTTTTACAACCTATCAAATGAAGACATTTCTTTCCTTTTCATGATATTAGCTAATACAATGCCCCATGTACTTCTATGTTTTATTTACCACTACTTTTTCCATAAATGCTTCTGATATTTATTCTTTTTATTTTTATAAACCGAGTTCAATGAACAAATATTTATTGAACACATACCACACAATACAAGGATAATGGCACTTCATCGTGTTTCAAGTTGCTGCTAAGCATCCTACAATTCACAGGACAGCCCCCCACACTAAAGAATTATCTAACCCCAAATGCCAATAGTCAGATTCAGAAAAACTGCACTAAGGTCATATAACTTTCATAGGATTTTATTTATTACAGTGAATCCATTTTCTTCAATGACTTCCTTAAACTTTTGACTTGCTGTTCTACTTTAGTTTATTCATCTTCTAAGCCAACTGTACAGTTAAAAGCTGGATTTTTAAATTTTACTCAAATTTTACATGATGTGTTTTGAATCCCATGTCTTCCTTCTTCCTGTATTTTGTCTTAAATTTGTTGGAGTGCATTCTAGAAAATCACTTTAGGAGGTTAGTGGTAAACTTTAGGAGTCCATGTATATCCAAATATGTGTCTAAGCTGCACTTGCCCTTGATATTTTGGCAAGGAATAGCCTTTTCCTTTGGAACTTAGAATAACTTTTCCCCCCCACTGTCACATTCAGTTTTGCTGACGAAAAGTCAAATACCATTCTAATTCTCATTTCTTTGTGAGTAGCCAGCTTGTTGTTTTGTCTCTGTGTATTTTTGGAATCTTTTAAAATATCTTTTATACTCTGAGATTTCATGAGGGATGTGCCTAACTGTGAATTTCCATTCATCCTCCTCTGTCCTTGATGGACTCTTTTGTGCTGATGATGCACATCATAGTTTAGCTCTAGGAAGTTTCATCTTACTATTCCTTCCCTATTTTCCCCTTCATTTTACTATCCTAAGACAATCTGTCCAGCTCCTATTAGAAATCAAATATTGAATCATATGCGCTCTAAAGCCAGGATGTCACTGAATCCCAATTATATCTCTTATTACCTGAGTGACTCTGTACAAGTTACTTTACTTCTGTGGAGCTCAGTTCTTGAGTATGTAAAATGGAGACTACAATAGCACCTACTTCATAAGGTAATTGTAAGGATTGTGCTGGCATTCACTTAAACAAATTAAAAGTTTATCTGGCTCATAATGCCTTTAAAATTTTTTCTAACATTATTTCTATATGTTTAGTATACTACACTCTGCTATCTCTATAGGTCAATAAAAATACTTCTGGCCATTGCAAAATGACAATTATACAACTTTTCTCCTAGATAAGATTAGATAGCAATTAGCAAAAATAATACATATGTAATTTACTTATCAGTTCTGTTTCTATAAATACTAGACTGTCAATATGATCACAGATCCATTTAATTACTTCAGCTTTGCAAAACCATTCCAAAGATTGTGAAAAGGAAGTTTTAGTGAATGAATCTCTCCACTAACAGATGCTACCAGTTGTTACATACATACATGTGTATACATACACATATATACAAAGAACAAAACCTCATACAACAATTCAACAGACCTTGACAATACCATTCCTTCTACATCAACTCCATTAAGAAATATCGGACATTCCCTTTCCCCTTTTGACACTCATTTTTCAGAATACCGCCCCCCCCCCGACCCCGCCAATCTGAGGAAAGAGCATAGTCTTTGCATCAAAAGACTTAACTTCCATCTTCTCTCCATCATGTGCTACCTGCAAAGTCTTAAGTAAGGTACCTCCCAAGGTTTCAGTCTTCCTTTAGTTTCTGAAATGCAGTTAACCAAGTGGTGTAAATGAGATAGACAGTACATGGCATATAGCAAATATGCAAGCTTAATCTCTTCTTTTCTAACCCTGATTTCAAGCAAATTAACTAATGGGAGAAAGAATGAGGTGTAGAGAGTGATCACAGACTATAGCTGAACCTGCACATAAAACTCTCTAATTTGGTTCTACACCTGTAGAACCAAAGTATTTGGTATTTCATAAGTGACTATGGTATCATCATATATTTCACATCTCTCTCTTTATATTTCACTTTAACCAACACTCACATTTCTTTCAAGTTTCATTTTGTTGAACTTTAAATGCTCATTATAGACAAGGTATATGGAATGTTTACGTTCTCGTGTCTAAGTTTCTATCACTTTCAACCTGTCAGGAATATTTATTTCTCCTAAGAATAACAGTACTGAAAACATAGGTTTTCTTCTTAAAAAGAACTACTATTTCTTTTCCTCAATGGGAATTCTTGATATTTTGGCACAAATATATGGAAAAAATAAAATCTAGTTGGATGAGTCCCAAAAGGAGAAATATTTGACAGGCTTGTTCTGTTAATAGTAATTAACTTAAAATGCAAATTTTAACATCACTCTCTATATAATAAAATCTCTTCGGCTAACCTCAGAGTATTAAGTGATTACAATTTTAATGGAAAATTTCTGGCAAAATATTCACCATTGGCTTGTATAATGTCCCAAAGAAGGTCTTTTAATACCACCAAAGGGAGAAGGTTAAAGTCCATTGAAAGTGCCCTTCATTTTCCTGGAATGGTGCCTAGCTCTTGGAAAGCAATTTACAAAAGGCCTTTCTTTCTACTATAATCTTTTTTTTCCTTCCTGATGACTCTTTTATTTTAATGCTTATATAGAGTGCCAGATAGCCACTTAATGCAATGTTCTGGTGCATTAGGCAGTGTTCATGAATGAGTGAAAAGATCTAAGATATGGAGAATGTGAAGATTGGGAAGGACATGAAAAAATGAGCTAGTATCACTGCCAGTATCATTTATTAATATCAGCTGAAGAGATCATTGCTTTTGCAAAGAGAGGCACCGACCACCTCATTTGTTAAAAACAATTCCACTCAAAGTAACCACCAGTTAAGGAGGATGTTTTCCATCTTCTCCCCCTTTCTCTTTAACCTATACCCATATATCAGAGTCATCACAACCATTATAAAATTCCTTAGCTGCCGTCTCTGAAAACTGTCAAATTCCAGATTTTTTCAACTAATATTTTATTTAAAGGAGGTAGGACAAAAACATGTATAATTTCAGTTATTCAGCCCAGTGGTGGATTAGCTTCCTACTGCTTTACTGCTGCTGTAAAAAACAAAACGAAACAAAACAAAAAAACTGTATTGGATTAAAACCATACAAATTCGTTCTCCTAGTTTTAGAGGTCAGAAGTCTAAAATCAATGTGCTGGTGGGGCTCTGTTCCTTCTGTGAGATTCAGAGGAGAATCCATTTTCTTGTTGTTGCTGTTTTTGTTGTTGTTATTTTATCTTCTAGAGGCTGTTTGCACTTCTTGATTCGTGCCCCCTTCCTCCATCTTACAATGGATCAATTCATCCTATGTTTCCATCATCCTCTCATCTTTTTCTTCTATGGTCAAATCTCCTTCCCCCCCTCCCTCTAATAAGGACATGTGTGATTACATTAGCCCCATCTAGATAGTCCAGGATAATCTTCATATCTCATATTTCATCATCACAACTGCAAGGTCCCTTCTGCCATATAAGGTAACACCAGTTCCCAGAAGTGGGACGTGGACCTCTTCAGAGGACCATTATTCAGGTCACAAGTAGAAGTGAATATGCAGACTCCATGATGCATTCAGACAAGTTTCAAAAATTACATATTTGCCAGGTATTAGACCTATTTACATAGAAATATGAGAACCACTATACTATTTACAAGAATTTCCCATAAAGAAAAAGACTCATCAAAACTATTAAGCGGGGCACTTGGGTAGCTCAGTTGGTTAAGTGTCCGACTTCGGCTAAGATCACGATCTCATGGTTCATGAGTTCAAACCCTGCCTCAGGCTCTCTGCTCTTAGCGCAGAGCCTGGAGCCTGCTTCAGATTCTGTGTCTCCCTCTCTCTCTCTGCCCACCCCCTGCCCCGTTCACACCCTGTCTCTCTCTCAAATATAAATAGACCGTAATTTTTTTTTTAAAATATTAAGCAACATGATTACAAAAACATATTAGAAATTAAGAATGGAAATAATAAGTCCAAAATAAAAATGCGTACAGTTGAAATGTAAAGATTTCAATATGATTCATATAGTTATTACCTCAAAAGTTCCTTTTTTGCTGTTTTCACCTAAAGGGCTAAGGCTATTTGTAGTAGTTGATATGTTTTAGCTGCCAAAATAAGTTATATGGCTTCCATAAAAATATTTAGATATTTTATAACTATTTGAGAATGCTTTTGGTAAGGTCCCTTTTGAGGAAATGTCTTAGATGGCTCGGGGCCCTATTTACAAATGTCTGGAAGGTCAAATGATATTTGTCAGTCAGTCATATTTTTTTTAAATGTATTCATCTTAAGACCAAAACTGGATACTGTGATTGAGTTGAAAAAGTTCTGATTTCCAGGAGAGTTCTATGTTTAAGGCCACTGAAATGAATTTTCCAGATAAACTTAGAATTTAAAGGTCAAGGGAAAGAGTTAATAATGAATAAATTATCAAAAAAAGTGCTTCTGTTTTGTTTTTCACAAACCATATACCAAGTCAAGGTTTAAATGAATAGTATCCTAAAATGATAATGACGCCGATAACAATATTACTGGTTGGCATTTTATACATTCACATGCACAAACATACATACACATATATCCATGGAATTTTTTTTTTAAATCTCCACATATAATACTGAATCTGGATATGGAAATAATGCCATAGGTAAATAAAGTTCAGAGATAGCATACATAAAATTGCATACTAAATGCCAAGACCAGGGTAACCAAGATTATGCAGTCTTTTTATCTCCCACAGATCTAATTTGGAATACAAGTCTTTGCAATCTGATTCTAGCAATTACCTGGAATTGATACATATCGATATCATGAACCCTAAATTTGGGAGGAGCTTTAAGAAAAACAGCATATTTGTTGAAAAATGTAAATACCAAAAGATACAGGTTCAGGTCCAACTTCTGTTCTTAATAGCTGTAAATTCAAGAAAATTACTCACTTCTCCAAAAGTCAGTAATTTCTTTTTTTTTAATAATTAATTTATTTTTAAATTACATCCAGCTTAGTTAGCATGTAGTGCAATAATGATTTCAGGAGTAGATTCCAGTGATTCATCCCCTATGTATACTACCCAGTGCTCATCTCAGCAAGTGTCTTCCTTAATGCCACTTTTCCGTTTAGCCCAACCCCCCACCCACAGCCCTTCTAGCAACCTTCAGTTTATTCTTTGTATTTAAGAGTCTCTCATGTTTTCTCCCCTTCCCTGTTTTTATATTATTTTTGCTTCCCTTCCCTTATGTTTATCTGTTTTGTATCTCAAATTCCCCATATGAGTGAAGTCATATGATATTTGTCTTTCTCTGACTGACTTACTTCACTTAGCATAATAACCTTTAGTTCTATCTACCTTGTTACAAATGGCAAGATTTCATTCTTTTTGATTGCTGAGTAATACTCAATTGTGTGTGTGTGTGTGTGTGTATATATATATATATATATATATATATATATGTATATATATATCACAACATCTTTATCCATTCATCTGTTGATGGACATTTGGGCTCTTTCCATACTTTGGCTATTGTCAAATCTGTAATTTCTGGGAGAGTTTTAAAACTTGACAATCGGTAGGAAAGAGGAAAACATATTAGCTAGTCCTTACATTCTTAGTTCAGAAGTCATATGCTCAAAGATGTAGAGTAACTCAAACATTCAACTGGAAGCATAAGTAACTTTTTTCACCAGTCTGCATGCCTCAACTAAGACACTCCACACATCTACAAAAGTTGAGTTCATTTTACTAGCTCACACAGAATCCTCTGCATGTGTTATCATTATGCTACATATAAACCAGGCTCACTACTCTCATCTCAAGCAACTGGTGGCCGTATAAGCAAGTCCAGGTGATGGTTTCCACAGTTCAATTTATACATCACATTGTACACATGATTTATTTTAAAGGTTATTTATCAGGTATGTGGTTTCTAGATACACAGGTACTTCTCCAGTTTTTGTTATTTTTAAGGTGGCTGTCTTGTCCCACCCCATGTAGAATTAACTACACCCACAGCATTAATACTTTCTATCTCTTCCTAGCCTCTCTCTACTCTCTCCTTGAACCTCTGTTCTAAGGAAAGACCACAGAAAAAAGGCTCCAGCTGAAGATGCAGATATCACCCAAAATCTCTTCTTCAGTTCATGGCAAACACTATGTATAAAAAGAATTGCAGACATTTTCTGGAAGAGATGAGCCTCTGAGTGGATTTCTCTGGATGGAAATTTATTGTACCCAGTCTGTCAACAAAACTGACAAATTGATGCAGCTGGGAAAACTCAATTCTTTCTCTACTGACAATATATTACAGAGTCCAGGCATGGATTCATTTGTCTTTATTTCAAAGTTTCAAGCATATACTTTTTTTTTTTTTTTTTTTTAACGTTTATTTATTTTTGAGACAGAGTGAGACAGAGCATGAACGGGGGAGGGGCAGAGAGAGAGGGAGACACAGAATCAGAAGCAGGCTCCAGGCTCTGAGCCATCAGCCCAGAGCCCGACGCGGGGCTCGAACTCACGGACTGTGAGATCGTGACCTGGGCCGAAGTCGGACGTCTAACCGACTGAGCCACCCAGGCGCCCCTCAAGCATATACTTTATTATAAGAACTGCACTAGTCTGTATGTACATTTGTACATATGCAAATATGTAAGCATTTTTGCAAAACACGGGTCAATCGATTGGCAGATAAAAATTTTAATTATCTTTACAATAATTCAATTTCATTTTCAGGGCTTTCTGACAATATTCTGGTTAGAGAACTACCACATTTTCAAAAGACATGTTGCTTTTTCAGTCCTAGAAAAAATATAACAGCTTGCTCCCCTTTGAGAGATATCATAATTTCACTTCAAAAAACTTATGATGAGTTAAAGTAACCTTGTCCAAAGCCACTATGATGTTCTTCTGAAGCTAGATATGGTAGTATTTATTCTACCATAAGAATAAGTTGGGAAGAAATGCATATTTAATCACTCTAACTGACATGTACTACACCGGATGGTAATTTCAACCAAATATTTTAGATCATTATTAAAGGTCTTAAGATATCAGTTTTAATCACTGAGTGCATTTATCATCCTGGTTGTTTCAAACCATCAAAATTTAGACAAGAGAAGTCAGCTACCTACAAATCTCTTCTGGAAACAATAACTCTATGGTTCTTATGTATTTATTCCTATTTATAAGCTTACATTTCCAACAAAGCTTAAAGAAGAAAGAAAATTATTTTATTTTTCGATGAGTTCTAAATTACAAAATAATCCATTTCAGGTGTACATGTCTGGGGTTGTGGTGATGTGAAACTAGATTTCAAGCTTTGCATGGTAATAGTGCCCTCTCCTATCAGCTGCCTTTGTTCCGGGTACAACAGCCTTCAGGACCGCCAACTTACCACATCAGGTAACAAGGCAGGAATTGTGGCAATTTACTGAGTCAATTTTGAGTGTTCCAGAGATCCTAAATAAGATTTGCTAGAACTGTAAATGTCTGTACTTTTGAGTAAGTTCATGGTTCCTTGTCATCTTGTAACAGCTATCTTTGGTATAAACAACAGCCTCCAATTTCCCTAGAAATCACATTTTTGCGTTTAACAAATCTTACAATATCCAAAATCCAAAATCTTCTTATAAAACTGAGACATTTGGAATATTTAGAATAAATTTATTCTAGCTACAAAATTGAACTTCTTAAATAAAACTCCACAGTGTCCATGTCAAAATTTAAATTGTTAGCTGGTAGTTTGTGGCAAAGATGGTTAAGTAATGAAGCAAATTTGAAATTATATATTTCTCTGTTGAGATTATCATTATTTGTCTTACCCAAGGCAAATGACTTGAACTGGATGTCTGAAATACAACTTATTCAGGAATAGTTCTGTAAACATATTTAAATAAACTGTAGAGGTATTTTATAAAAGTAGTATTTATACTAAAACATGATATTTATTACTTCTTTTGTACTTCAAATCAGAAACACAACAGAAGAATTAACACAAATCTTCTAAGTTCTGTTCTGAGACAAACTATTTTAAATTTATTAACTTTGACACTCTCTTATGTTACTTGAAGACATAGGATAAAAAATACAAGGATATTTAGTTCCAAGATAATTCCTGGGCCACAACAATCAAAAACCATGGGCTCTCTTGAAACAATTTTTAACCTTTTTCATCATCAGTATTGTGATCTTTCCCAAATATGCATGTAAGCAAGACTGGTATTAAATATAAGGAATCAACTATTTGATAAGAAGTACAAAATCTAATTTTGGGTTTAGCTGTGATTTCAGTTTCCAAGAGGTTCTCCTTCCCACTCAAACATCTCTCTAGTATGTTTATTCATTTTGATTTAAAGAAAGGAAAGGAAGAAGGGAGGGAAGGGCAGAGAGGTAAAAGAAGAAAGAAGGAAAGAAGGAAAAAAGTAAGGAAGTGAGGGAGGGAAGAATCTAGAATAGGAAGTCCATACTTCCAGCACAGCACAATTAGACATTTCTCTCGAGTGAGAATATTCACTGGAGCACATGAAGCACTGCTCAAACCTGTACAGCAGTTACCCTTTGTCCCCATTACATACCAGCTAAAGTATAAGGGCAAAGATTCACATGGGACAAGTGTGGGAGCTACTTTGTCATAGAAGCATCTTTCTTCATAAAAGCCAAGATCTCATTTCAGCCCAAGGGTTCCCCCAAGAAATGCACTCAGTTAGAAGATTCACTTGCACTCAGGGGAACCCAAGGCATGGTTCCCATCACATATTTATAATGCACCCAGGCCACTGCCATGTACCAAATCAGAAGTTGTCTTTACTATAAATGCTAATGATTCACTATTATCAGATTTCCAGGTAAACTAGCAAAAGGAGAAAGTGCTTTATTAATCAAAGGCTATAGAGCAAAATATGTGTAGCTATTTTCTGGTACTTGTTCTTAAAATCCTTTGCTATTGATTATGACTGTGTTTTTAAATCATAAAAATAATATATACTTACCTGCACTCAAAAGAACCCAATATGTACAATATGTACAATATCTGGGAAGTTAAATATATGGAAGCAAGAGAAAGAATAATATATCTATAACCCTACCAAATGGAAACACCACTGTTTGGATATTCATTTATTTCTTTTCAACCCTATTAAATGTGTTTTACATAATGGGAACCATTATTCTCAGCATTTTCCAGCTTGTTACCATATTTTAGCTCAATATTACATCATAAATGATTTCTCTGACATTGCATCATGTAGAGATATGAAATCTGTTGATTCTTGTCAAGTTTCTAACATGTAGGTACTTGTCCACTATTTTCAATAAATATTTACAAAATTTCACAAAATATATTCATTTGAGTCCTGTGTTTAATTTAGTTGTTTTTGTTTTGTTTTGTGGGGCTTGAACTCGGACCCTAAATCAAGACCAGAGCTGAGATCAAGAATCAGATGCCTAACAGACTGAGCCACCCAGGTGCCCCCCTGTGTTTAATTTTATTTTGAAATACATTAACAAAAACTCTCTATATAAATGTATATATGTATACATGCATGTGTGCGTGTATTTATTTATTTATTTATTTACAAATTTTGGCTTAAAGACTGATATTGAATAGATTACCAGTGCACCCACCAAATAAAAAATCGCCAATATATTTCAAGTCCACTGTGTATGCCTGATCTCAGTCTTCTTCCATGTAAGAGGTAACCTCTGTCATTAATTCTGTGTTTATTATTGTTTCTCCTTTTTATTGTCTTTGTCATATGTTTATATTCCCAAAAGAATGCATTGCTTAAGTTCTCATTGTTTTTGTTTTTGTTTTCAAAGTTTATTTTGAGAGAGAAGGGGGAGAGGGGCAAAGAGAGAGGAGAGAGAGAATCCTAAGCAGGCTAAGTACTGTCAGAGTAGAGCTGGACACAGTGCTAGATGTAACTAATTGTGAGGTCATGACCAGAGGCAAAATCAAGAGTCCAAAGCTTAACTAACGAGCCACCCAGGCACCATAGGTTCGCATGTTTTAAACTTTATATTAAAAAATATATATTTTTTGCTTGCTTTCAGGACTTGCTTTCAGGATTGTCCTCCTGATTTTTGTATTCATCTTTGTTGATGTACGTGTCTAAATTCATTTGTTTTCACTCCTGTTTAGTATGAGTTGCATTATTTTAACATAATTTATTTATTTACTTTGTTGTCATGAGAATTTTTCCCCAGGCTTCTAGTTTTACAACTGATATTGCAAATAATGCTAAGCTACAAATATTTAAAAGAACTAAAAGTTTTTTTTAAGTATTAAAAAGTATTTGCTTAGTGTTATTTTCAATTCTTTTAGTTGCAAACTCCCACTTTCTTATGCCTTTTGTAATCGCCTTGCAGTTGGACTTTTTTAAGCCATTGCTCAATACGCTTGTCTATTACCTGGAGATTACGTTCATTTTGATTACTGATATATTTGGATTTAGTTCTATTTCCTGTTTTGCTTTCTATTTATCCTACACGCTCTATGATTCTTTATTTTTCGTCTTTTTGAGAAAGTATTTGACTAGATATTATTTTTTTCTCATGACTTTCTTCTCCCTTTATTAGATCAGAAAGTATTTCTTTTTTATTTCCTCATTTTCTCTCCAGATATCTTAATATGTCAATCTTTTAAGCAAAGATAACATTAATCAGTATCTTTACCCTGTTCCTCCTCAATATCTTTGACTATAGTCATCTTTTTTATTAAATTCATTCGACAAAGCAGTCTAGTATTCTTTCAAGTTATTAAGATGAAGAAGACATGGTCTGTAGCCTCTAAGAATAAACATTCTTGTTATAAGAGTTTTACAAAAATATCTTCCCTGTTCATGGAAGTAAGTGAAATGAGAGCATGGTGGAAAGTGTCATAGGGGAAGAATAGTCCATCCATCCTGAAATACAAATATTCCTGCAGGACTTGATGATGGGCTTGGTTCCTGACAATGATGAGGAAAAAGGATACAAAAGAAAGTTGAGGAAGAGATATTTTAGTCCCCCCCATAAAATGCATAAGCATAAGCTCAGATGTCAAAAACTGCCATCTAGAAGAAAACTTCCCAGTGTATTAAAGGTGCTGAAGCAAAGAGAACAGATCAAGAAGTACTAGATTTTTCTAGAAGAAAGCAGAGAGGAAGTAAAGAGACTCCAGTAATTTAGAACATCTGATGTATCCAGAGCACCTGGAATACTAGAAAGGAAATTGCTAGGTCAAAGGTATAAATGATGTTAAAATTCTTGATATATTTCAGATAGTTTTCATAACTATGTCTGCCATTCTCTTTGATGTTCCTCCTATTCCCTTACATCTCCCCCTTTAAAGCCAACTTTCCTGGCTTGCATTTAAAATACCAGCCTTCCCTGATTTAGTACAGCACATTGAAACGAGTCTAAGTGAATTCAAAACTCCTCCCTTTTCCTAGGAATTTCTCCATCGTCATTCCCTGGAACAAGGAAGGGCAGCAGCCTGCCTTATAATGTGTGACTCTGAGACCAGGTCATGGCTGTTAAACTCAACAAATCATCCAATACTGTCTAAAACCACCATCTTCCCTCTCACAGAAATTTGGGGCTCAGATTAATAGTAATTTGTGTCAGACTCAAATTCTGTATGTACTTGGACCTATGACTTACACATTCATTAACTGTGAACTTGTCATATTATATACAATGTAGAAGAAGGGGAGTAGGGTAGGAAAGAATATCTATTTGGTGTAGACAGATATTTCGGAGAACTCGGGTCTAGTACCATAGCAAGGCTGGAAGGCCTAGGGAGCAGAAACTCAGAGAAACAGAGAAACTTGCCAGACTTAATCCCTTCCCAAGGCCACTATCAATCTATTCTCCATAGTGTAGCCAGATTAATCTCCCTAAAACTCAAATGTCTTTGTCACTTTCCTGCTTGGCAACTTGTTCACGATTCCCTATCACCTACCTAGGATAAATGCCTAGCAACTAATATGTTATATAAAGTCCTTCCTATCTTTTTCTTCCTTATTTCCCAGCCTCAACCATCAAAG
Source organism: Panthera leo (assembly GCF_018350215.1). NCBI lineage: Eukaryota > Metazoa > Chordata > Mammalia > Carnivora > Felidae > Panthera > Panthera leo. Next base: position 190,175,784 of record NC_056682.1, read on the forward strand.
ACACTCTCTGCACTCACTAAAGTCCAGTCATGCTGAATGTGCCATGTATTCTCTCACTTCTAGAGCATTACAGTTTCTGTTCTCTATGCATGTTTATTCATGACATCAATTCCAGTGTACTTTTCAAGACTCTGCTCATGACCTCTCCTCCCAGAATCCTGTCCTTAGACACCAGACCGTGGTCTCAGAGAACTCTAAAAATTTCCTTTAGGAGTTACCATATTACGCTTACATGTTTTATATGTGTGTGCACACATATTGAGCCTCTACTAGCCTATAAACATATGTGTAATACCAAATTTTACTGAATAGATGTAACTCATTCCAGGGTTTATGGCTCAATGGGGTGGAGCACTGCATGGTCTTTAGGAGACCATGTGAATCTTAAACTGAGCACTTTAAAGCAGTGCACAACCTGCATAACCATGCATTGTGGACCTATTGGTCTATTTTTCTCACACACAACTCAACCCCCCTTCGCCCCCCCAAAAGGAAGGTGATTTATTTAGTTTTGTAAAAGTAAGACCTAGCAATAGTACCCAGTAAAAGCAGGGCTTCAGTTCAATTGCTGAATTACTGACAGGTGAAAATAAGATTATTATTTAGTCTATTATTTTTATTTAGCAAGTCTTTGATTACAAGTGAGTTTTTTGAAGTTGATAAAACATTTAATTACTTTCTGATGAATTATGGGACTTTTTCCTTTTTGATCCGTATGAACTTTATGTATAAATGATATTACCGTTTAATGTGTCATATGTGTTGCATGTAGTGTTTGCTTCCAGTTTTCTATTTGAATTTGAATTTTATGATATTTTTACAAAATATTTCAAAAGCATCAAATCTCATATATCCTTTTGTGATTTTTCCCTTGCTTTTATGATGAGAGCATCTTCTCATCCCATCTTACAGATTAAAGTATATTTACATCTGTTTCATCCTTTTTTATTTAATCCTGCAACTATCTGGGGTTTGTTTTGTGGTGTGGTGTGACTTAAGACTTACAATTACTTTTGTTGGAGAGAAAATAATAACCAATTTGTTTCAGAGTCAAATTAAAAGGGAGAGTCTTTATTTGCTTGGCCATCTAACTGCACAGTGCAAGGGAAGAGTATCTTTCACTTTTTCAAAACTGTATTTCGAAGTCATAAAAATCACCATTGGCTGGACCCTGAGGCTATGTGTTCAAAAACCCAATGTGTTGTATGCTGTTACTGTTTCCATATTCTTGTTAGCACTTTTATTTTCTGTTGTTATTGTTAGCACTTTTAAATAATTGAATAAAGTAAATTATCATGCTGCTTTGCAAGAAAAAGAGCTTATATGTGATGTCTGAGGTTGATCCAAGAGTTGGAAATTATATTTCAGTCCCTGCTCATGCCAAGATCACATATTTTAATCTAGAGACCATTTTGACTCCCAACACAGTGTTAACTGCTAATCCTTCTGAAATCAGGGGAAGGACATAATCTTCTAAATTCCACTGAAGAAAAAGTATTCCAGATAGGTCAAATGAACATAACCAAACTCAAGAATAAATATTTCAAAATTGTAAGTTTTATGTAGTTTTTGTGAACTAGTACATAGGAACTGGAGTCCACCATTAAAATGTTAGTGGCTACCTTGGGCTGTTATTGTAAGCTATTAAGGAGCCACGTTCCACTGATCTCTGCTATCAGGTGTGTGCCTGACATCAGGTGTCAGGCAGATTGGACTTGCTGGTTTAAAATGGCTTCCTGGGTCATACGTGATGACTGGATCCTCCCTCCACCTGCTCCCTTACCCTCCAGCAGGCTAGCCCAGCTTGTCCACATGCTCAGTTCCAAGGGCATGAGCCTGGAAACTGTTAAGACCTCTTGGGGCATAGGCTTGAAACTGTCACAATGTCACATTTGTCACACCCTCCAGATCAAAGGTTTAACAGATACAAGGCATGGGGAAACTGAGCCCACCGCTAAATGGGCAGTATTGCAAAGAATGATGGCCATTTTTGCAATTTCGCACAAAGAGATGTAGCTTTGTGTTTCATTCTGGGAATCTCTACTTTGCAGGTGGGATGGAGCGAGGTCTTCAAGTGAAGCAGAAAGGATCTCATTATGACACTGGTGGGCTCTATCCCACACTCCCCTTGTTGACCTGTTCCTCCACTAAAAATAAAAAATCCTCTTTTACTGCATTTGTATAAGGTGGATAACAAGAGTATATTCTTTAGTGAAACTGCAGTAAAACTTTTCATGGGCCTAAAGCATTGTGTATAATGTGCCTTTTGGATAAATCAACGCTTATTGCAGGGGAAAGAAAGAAGAGACTTCTAAATCATCCTCATTTACTTTTTCACTAATCTACTTTCTGTCTTCATGAATTTGTCTATTCTGACATTTTGCATAAATGGATTCATACAATATGTGGTCTTTTTTATCTGGCTATTTTCATTTAGCAAAACACTTTCAAGGATCATCTTTTCATAGCATACATTAAGTACTTTATTCCTTTTTATAGCTAAATAATATCCCATTGTATAAATACACTGCATTTTGTTTATCCATTTATTAGTTGATGGACATTGAGATTGTGTCTACTTTTTCCCTAATTTAAATTATACTTGTATAAGCATTCATGTAGAAGTTTTTGTGCAGACATGTTTTCAATTCTCTTGGAGATATATATAGAAATAGATATATATACATAGACATATAGATCTATACACACACAGAGAGATATATGTACACACCTTAGAATGGAATTGCGAAAGTGAAACACTATGTTTCACTGTTTTAAGAATTGCCAGACTATTGTCCAAAGTAGCTGCACCATTTTATATTCCCACTTGTAGTTTATGTGGGTTCTGATTTCCTCACATCACTCATTATTATTATTCACCAGTACTTGTTATTATCTGACTTTTTTATTACAGCCATCCTTGTGGGTAAACTGTCTCACTGTGATTTTGATTTCCATTTCCCTGATGACTAACCAGGCCTACCCTCTTTTCATGTGCTTATTGCCATTTACATATCTTCTTTGGAGAAATATCTATTTAAGTCCTTTTGGCCTATTTAATTGGGTTATTTTTTTTTATAGTTGACTTGTAAAAGGTTTTTCGGTACATATTCTCTATATGAGTCCCTAACCAGATATATGATTTGCAAACATTTTCACCCATGTATAGGTTGTCTTTTCATCTTCTTGGTTGTGTCCTTCATAGCACAAAAGTATTTTAAATTTTAATTGAGTCCAATTTATCTATTTTTACTTTGGGTATAATATTTAAGAAACCATTGCCTAATTCAAAGTCAAAGGAAATCTTCAAAGGAAGATTTACTCCCATGTTTCCTTCTAGTTTCAGCTTTTACACTATGCCTTTGATTCATTTTGAGTTAATGTTCGTATATTGTATAAGGTGGGGGTCTAATGTTATTCTTTTGCACATAGATAGGTAGTTGTCTGGATCTGTTGAAAAAAACTGTTGTAAAAACTATTCTTTTTTTTAAGTTGAAGTATAGCTGACGTGCAATGTTATTTTAGTTTCAGGTATGCAACATAGTGATTCCACAATACTATACATTATGCTATGCTCTGCAGGGTATGTGTAGTTACCATCTGTCTCCATACAAAGCCATTATGATATTACTGACTGTATTTCCTGTGCTGTACTTTTCATCCTTGTGGCTTATTTATTTATAACTGGAAGTCTGTTCCTCTAAAATCTATTCTTTCTCCCAGTGTATTGTCTTGACACCCATGTCAAAAATCAATTGACTATGAGAGTTTATTTCTGGACTCTCAATTCTGTTCCATTGATACAAATCCTTATGCCAGTACCACACTGCACTGATTACTGTAGCTTTTTAATAAATTTTGAAATTTCAAAGTGTTAGTCCTCTGATTTTGTTTCCTTTTTACACAATTGTTTTGGCCATTATGGGTCCATTTCCCTATGAATTTTAGAAAGCTGGTCAATTTCTGAAAAAACAAAAAGGGCAGCTAGATATTGATAGGAATTCCTTGAGTTTGTAGATTAATTTTGGGAGTATTATCACCTTAACAATATTAAATCTTTCATTCCATAAAAATAATGTCTTTCCACTTATTTAGATCATTTAAAATTTCCTTTAATGATATTGTATACTTCCCAATGTACAAGTCTTATACTTCTTTTGTTCTAGTTTATTTTTAATGAATGTATTGTTCTTGACATTATTGTAAATATTTTCTTAATTTCCCATAGTTTTAACCTTAGCTGCTATCTAGAATCAGTTACAATATCAAGACAACTTAGTAAGTATCTAATATATATATACTAACAACTTTTAAGCACAATGAAAATTTTGGCTTATGGAGGATACAAGGATTCAATAAATAAAGCATGAAATAATATGAAAAACATGTTGATCTCTGGCCCAAGTTCTTTGAACAGAGCTCCTAAAATCTTTACAATTTCCTAGGTAATAGGAACACTAGGAACATCTTTTGTTCTAGTATTTGAACTTTGACCCTGGTTCCTGATACAAAGCTCCTAAATCCTTTAGAATGTCCTGGGTAATAGGAATACCTTTTGTCCTAATGAGGCAACTCTTAGTGGGCTCCCAGATGGTTTCAGGATGGGAGCTGGTCACCAGAATGACCAAGCCATGATTAGAAGCTTAGAACTTTCCATACTACCTCCCACTTTCAGGGAGGGGAGTGGGACTGGACACTGAGCTGACTGACCATACCTATGTGTTGAGGACCTCATAAAAAAATCCCAAAAGTACAGGGTTCAGAGAGCTTCCAGATTGGTGGACACATCCACGTGCTGCAACTCCATGGGGGCAGAATGTCTTGTGCTAGAGACACTTCCAGACTCACTCTGTGCATCTCTTCATCTGACTGTTCGTCTTTACCCTTTATTATTTCCTTTACAGTACACTGATAAACATAATTTAGTGTTTCCCTGAGTTCTGTGAGCCATTCTAACAAATTACTGAATCCAAGGAGGGGGTCATGGGAACCCCAAACTATAGAGAGTCAGTCAGAAGTACAAATGACAGCCTGAGACTTGCAACAGACTTCTGAATTGGCACAGTCTTGTGGGACTGAGCACTTAACTTGTGAGATCTGATGCTATCTCCCAGTACTAGACAGTATCAGAACTGAAATGAATTATAAGACACCCTACTTGGTGTCACAGAGTATTCACTGATGTGTAAAAAGCCCACACATCTGGTTTCAGCAGTATTGTGAGTATGAGAGTAAAAAGGAAACACAGGAATGTTTCCCCAAACTGTTGTAGGACACTCTTATGCCATATTAAATGGCAGAGTATCTGCTATATAATAAATGCTTGTGAATAGCAAATAAATGAATGACATAATGATGGCAGTGGTGATAACAATGTTTGCTTTACTTATTTTTTATAATTTTTTAAATTAATTCATTTTGAGATAGAGTGAGAGCATGAGTGGGGGAGGGGTAGAGAGAGAGAGAATCCCAAGCAAGCCCTGCACTGTTAGTACAGAGCCTGATGCAGGGCTTGAACTCACGAACCATGATATCATGACTTGAGCTGAAATCATGAGTCAGATGCTTAACCAACTGAGCCACCCAGGCACCCTGATGTTTGCTTTAATCAAAGGCAGAATATGTAGCCTCTTAGTCTATTCATAACCCTACTTCCTAATTCCTGTCTCTCACTCTATACTCCAAGAATTCCAACTACTTATATCTCCTAGAATGTGCTATTTCACTCTCATACACATCAAAGAATATGCCTGGAACACTTTTATGTCCCCTGCCCAAAGCTCCCTATCTTTGCCTAACTCTTTCTTACCTCTCTAGTCTCAGCCCTGTCTAACTGCCACTTCCATTAAGAAGGCTTTCCCAACATTTTCAGGTTGGGTTAGGGGCCCTCCATGTGTCTCCCATGGTGACTCCCAATTATCCCTGTGGTGGCACCATCACATATCTCTTTGGTTGTCATGCCTACTAGGTTGTAAGCTCCTTGAGGTCTATCTTCACCATCCAGAACAAAGGCTGCTACATACCAAGTGTTCAAAACATAATCAAACACAAATGAATAAAATTATCCAGAGCAGTCTGTGTCTCTAGGGTATTGGATTCAATCAACATTTCTCCCTTATTTTCCTGTTTTCTTTGTTCTTCCATTACCTTTCTACAATTGTCTTACTCTTTATTTTAATTTTTATTGTCATGTGTCTATTGTCAAACATGGTCCTGGTTGAAAGCATCTTGAATGATTCCCTCTGACCTTAAAATGGTCATAAAACCAATTAATTGGTAAATAAAACCATGATGAGACAACTCTGAAGATGGATGCAAATCACATTTCCAGACCCATTGCCTATTCCCACAATACCCACACACCAACTGGGGTTGAAATCATATCATGCATTTGAAAAGACAATTTTTGACTCACTGGATGTGGTAGTATTTGGTATTTTAAAACTATGTATAAAATCACTATGTTTTCAAATCAGTCTATTGTTTCACTCTATTCTCTTCTTTTCACCAACATGTTCTCTGTATTGCACATCTGACCTAAGGTTTACTGACCATGAGATGTTAGGCATGTCATTTTACTTCTCTGACTCCTGGCAATGATATGTGAACACTAACACCCATTTCTCATGTCATATGGAAGGAATGAAATCTAAAAAGTCATGTAAGCTGTCATACCCTATTCCTGGCATATTGAATATGTATAATGATTTCCTTCTCTATCCACCCAACTTCCTATATAGACACAACTACGATCTTCAGATAAACGCCTAGATAGAAACCTTATTTTTTAGTAGGCATGTGGTTGATGGTCACTTTGAACCATTTATCAATAAAAAATAATAATAATAAACATACTATGAGAAAAACAAAATAAATTGATTTCTTACATTCCTTTTCTTTGTTATTTTTATAAATGTTATTTAAATCTAAGAAATTATTATACTCTCTTGGGATTGGCTCTGGTTACTCCTCAATATATGTACCTCCTTTTAGAATGTCAGTGTTGTTCATGGACACTACCGTATTTTGCTCAGAGTTGAGTATTTTCCAAAACCCTGCAACCCATTTCCCCTATAAATTATTCTTATTAATGTTCCCATACTAAAATGCCTACATATTGCATTTTTTTTTTAGTGCAGGGGGTGATTTCAATATTTCAAAGACCCCTATAAATCAAACATAGTGTTGTAAAAACCAAGCAATTTGGCTGGAAAAGCAAAGACATGGTTCCTGTCTGACATTTGCATCAGAAAGTCAGCCAAGCTTCTGAGTGCATTAGTCCATGGAAACAAGAGTCCTCTTATGATAAACAAGCGCTCTGGGAGACAGGGTATTATCACAAAGAGGATTATTTATGCTAGTTCGAGAAACAAGAAAAGGGGAAAAATGTAATCCCCTTCAGATCTTGAGGCTGCTGATCAAATAAAAATTTCAAAGTAAAATTTTTGAAAATTGGCTCTGAGAGTGCTTATGGTTTTAGTCAGAAAATAAGCGGGCAGAGGGACCTGGGAATGGGAGAATATCGACAAATAGAAGAGCTAATGCTGAATTCTCTTGAAGCAGGATTTTAATTCTCTTAAATATCAGAAGCTACCCCAACTTCATTATAGACCTCATTGGAAATAAAACCATCTCTGTGGGAAAAAAAATAGACTTGTATATATTCATTCAGAAATGCACACTCATTTGGAAACACAGATATGAAGTCCAGACTAGAAAACATACCCTCAAAAAACACCCAAATATGCCCATTCACAAAATTTTCATATTGATTCTGAAGTCATAGATAGGCTTAGGGATGAAAAACAGGACCAAGGGTTTAGCCAAATCTGTAATGCTCAAGAGCATAAAGTGTCTTTAAAGTTAAAATGCCAAACAAAAATTAATATCTTCTATTTTTTCTTTAACATGGTTCAAGAAAATTCTCATCTAGATTGGTCTCTGGTATTATTTTATTCAAGACAAAGAAAATTTCTTCTAATATATACAAAGGAAGCATGATTTTTACTTATATCATAAACATATAAAGCAATCTGGGTCTGTTCTGAAAAATAGATGAAAAAGGGAAACAAAAAAACCAAGTCTTTCATACATACCAGGTTAAAAACTGACTGTAAAAACAACAACAACAACAACAAAAACTGACTGTAGTGACTGTGGTCACCTGTGAGAAAGTCAGACTCATTTCAGAAATCATAGAATAACAGTATCAAACATATCAGAAATGATGCAGTTTGTCAGGCATGGCTTTAAATCCCAACTCTGTCTGCCATTTATAAGTTCTATAGCACTGGAAAAGATGTTTATCCTCTCTGTGCCTCATTCTCTGCATCTTTAAATGGAGGTAATAAATATTTAACTTTCAGACCTTTGTTAGTATTCCATAGTCTCTCGTTTTAGTTATAATGCCAGGTACATATTAAGGTACTCATTCAACATAATTATTATATATTAATATAAAAGTTGCTTAAAATAGTTCATAGATTACATTTAATTTAAATCAACTCTAACATAATCTAATTCAAGCTACATTAAATGAGTAACAAAAGATGTTTAAAAGAGATTAAGAATTTGAAAGCACAACTGTATGACTAAAACACTCTTTTATTCCAAATGGCTGTTTATCAGTAAAATTCCTGGGATTTCAGGAGAAAGGGAGCCCTTGATGTGCAGCCACAATAAAACAGATGAGCAGACCACAGTGCACAGGTTAGAGGTGACCTTAGGGGAGATGACAGGTCTCCAGAAACAACAACATAGTGGTAAACAACAACATAGTGTCAAGTGGAAAATCCACCCCATCAAGCAGTTGTCTTCATTACTCAGCACCAAAAAAAAAAAAAAAAAAAAAAAGGGTCTGATGGATGTTTCCCAGTGAATCAGCCACCTGCTGTTGGTGCTCTTGTGTCCTAGGGACTCAGGTTTGAAGCAATCTTCCATTCTACGTCTCTGTAATCTTATATCCTAAGTTATATCCTAAAGGATAGGTGCAGCTTGATTATGAGATAAGAATATGGCAATTTAACAAGGGACAGTGGCTAAATGGAGGGGATCTAAGTTCAATACCAGAAGAGAATGGAGCTAATAAAGAACATGTTTGGAGCTATTAAGAGAATGCAATGGAAAGATTAATGTAGAATACTTAGCACATGATAAGTTCTCAGGAAATGTTGGTAAATGTTTTTATAGAAAAGTGTACAATAGAATCAACTATTATTCTTAAACGAGCATATTAAGTTATTACTTTAATATTATGTCTAACAAGAACTTCTGTCAACATGTCCAAAGACTGAGATTAGGATCAAATGTCAGAGATCAAAAACATCGAAGACAACAAGACAATGAGACCCAAGAAGGGGATCAAGATAGTGACAGTAAATTACAATAGGGAATTACTAAGAACCTTTTGTTAGCCAAAGAATAGAAAGGGAGATAGCTTATGCCAGAGGAACAAGAATGGGACAAATATAATTCCTACAGCCCATTTCACATCCCTGTTCCTCATTTCAACTTTCAACTACTTGTGCCCCATGAGACCTTTGCTACCTGCAAATGAATATCTTTTCTTTTCCTAGGTCATTATATCATAACCATGTCCCACACGACCAAAACCTTGCTTTGTGACTTCAAAATGACAGCTGATAAATATGTTAAAACTGCCCATGTTGAGGAGATATTTTATTTTATTTTTAATGCTTATTTATTTACTTTTGAGAGAGAGCACAGGCAGGGAGGGACAGAGAGAGAGAGGGGGAGATACAGAATACAAAGTAGGCTCCAGGCTCTGAGCTGTCAGTGCAGAGCCCAATGCGGGGCTTGAACTCCTGAACTGTGAGATCAGGACCTGAGCCAAAGCAGGAAGCTTAACCAACTGAGCCACCTAGGTGCCCCTTGAGGAGATATTTTAAAAGTCTCTGGCCCACTTCTACACTCAGGATATAGATTTTTTTTCTCATAGTGTTTGTGGGAGGGGGGAAGCACAATTTATTATAGACTGAAATGTATTTCATCAAAATCCGTATGTTAAAGCTCTGACTCCCAATGTGACTGAATTTGGAGATAGGACATTTAACCTTAAATTAAATGAGTTCCTAATATAGAGATTTCAATCTCTCCCTGTCTCCCCCAACCCCCTGTGCAGGCACAGAAGGAAGCCCATGTGAGGACACAGTGAGAAGGTAGCCTTCTGCAACCCAAAAGAAAGGTCTCACCAGAGACCAGATACCAACTCTGCCATCGCCTTGCTATTGGACGTGAAGCCTCTAGCACTGTTAAAAAATAAATGTCTATGGTTGAAGCCACGCAGTCTGTGATATTCTGTTACTGGGGAGGAAGAAATTTTCCTCTGTCCAAGATTTTTTGTCTGGACTATTAAATTTGCATGAAACAGATTAACAGGAGAAAATCAAATTTAGTGTCCTATGTATAAGGAATCCACAAAGACATGAAATTCCAAAGACAGGCAACAGGAGGCTTACCTGACATCCTGGGCCAAGGAGAGGAGTAGGAGTCTCAAAGAGGAGGAAGATCATTACCAGATCTGTAAGAGATGTCTGGAAAAAAAAAAAAAAAGGCTGCCCTGTTATACAGATAAGTTTCTTAGGTGAAAAGGAATCTCTGTTAATAGCTCTCTTTCTGATATAGATTCTCCTTTACAATGTAAATTGAGGTAGCTGAAGGGGAAGTTAAAAGCTTTTCCTGAATTAGTTGGGTTTGATTGCATTTTACTCAAAATAGTCTTCATGTCTAAATGATCCATATTGGGGCAGCCTACCCTTGGCCCCCACACATGTGTCACAGTAGCCCTTACACACTAATATATGTACAGCCTTATCCAAAGGACTGCATAAAGTGGTGGAAATTTCAGATATCCTCAAAGACAGGATAAATAAAACATACGAGTATGGTAGATTTTATAAAGTCCTCAAATTAATCTGCATAAAGTCTTAACAGCATTTTTCTATTATCATAGTTAAAAATTTTGCTTAATTCCGGGGCACCCGGGTGGCTCAGTCGGTTAAGTATCTGACTTCAGCTCAGGTCATGATCTCACAGGTCGTGGGTTCAAGCCCCGCGTTGGGCTCTGTGCTGACAGCTCAGAGCCTGGAGCCTGTTCTGGATTCTGTCTCCCTTTCTCTCTGCCCCGCCCCCGCTCACACTCTGTCTCTGTCTCTCTCAAAAATAAACATTAAAAAAAAAAACTAAAAAAAAATTTTTGCTTAATTCTGCACACTTGAAAATTAATATATTATAGGGCTCACTGAGTGTTTATTATTCAAATATTGACTGATAACCAAGGAGAGAAAACTTTCCAAAAGCTACTAATACTAGGATTCTGAATTTATTCATCAGCTTTTGGTGGGTGGGGACACTAAGATGAGGAATCTATAGAGGTGAGACTGTAATGTGAAATGCTGAGAGCATAGCATTCTTTTTGTTATGGCTCTCATTAATCAATGAATTTCACCAAATAAATCAACTGAGATTCTCTTTATAACCATGATACTCCATATACAGGCACATCTGTTTTCAAATTCTAGGTTCTCAGTGTTTGTTGCCTCCTACTAAAACCTCCCTACTTCCCTCCAAAGTTACCTTTCAACCTTTCTTTAAGGAGGATTGATAAGGTAAAAAAAGGAGTGTAAAATCTAGTGGAATCTGAGTCTTTTTTTTTTTTTTAATTTTTTTTTTAACGTTTATTTATTTTTGAGACAGAGAGAGACAGAGCATGAATGGGGCAGGGGCAGAGAGAGAGGGAGATACAGAATCTGAAACAGGCTCCAGGGTCTGAGCAGTCAGCACAGAGCCTGACGCAGGGCTTGAACTCACGGACCTAGAGATCATGACCTGAGCCGAAGTCGGACGCTTAACCGACTGAGCCACCCAGGCGCCCCAAGAGTCTAATACAATAAAAAAAGTCAAAGGATTTTAAAAGTATATAACTCTAATATTAGATAGTTGATTTAACATTTTTAACGCTTAAAAGGTTTTAAGATTTTTTTTCTTTTCTTCTTTTCTTAGAGAGAGAGAGAGAGAGAAAGAGAGCAAGCACGAGTCGGGGAGAGGGGCAGATGGAGAGAGAGAGAATCTTAAGTAGGCTCCATGCTCAGAGGGGAGCCTAGGATCATGATCTGATCTGAAATCAAGAGTCAGATGCTCAACCAGCAGAGCCACCCAGGGCCCCCTAAGATTGTTTTAAAATAATTGGAAGCTCCTGGGGCACCTGGATGGTTCCATTGGTTAAGCATCGGACTTCGCCTCAGGTAGTGATCTCATGGTTCTTGAATTCCACCCCCACAACGGGCTCACTACTATCACCTTGTCAGCGCAGAGCCCATTTCGGAACCTCTGTCCCCCCCTCTCTTTGCCCCTGCCCTGCTTGCATGCTCCTGCTGGGAAAATAAGTAAAGTTCTGCACCATAAGATGGCCATGGGACTAACATAAACTCTAGTTCCTAGCTTAGAGACTCTTCTTCCAGAGGTTCTTCTTCCTGCCCTGCTTGCCATGGGTGCCAAATTACTACTAATGGGGAATGCGGAAGTAACAGAGGATAAATTGTCCCCCATGCTTGTGCTTGGGACTCAGATCTCTGGAGAAGGAGCTCCTCTGAGCCCCAAGGTGTAAAATAAAACTCAGATCCACCAAGATCTCCGAGTGCCACTTGGTTTTTCTGCCAGCGATCCAGCCTGGTTCCGTAACACTCTCTCTCAAAAAATAAATAAAACATTAAAAAAAATAATTGAAGTTGCTCAGAAATTTCTCCCCATGAACGGGAGGAGTGAGACAGTGATTATGTACTGCTGAATATGTCCTCTTAATGCATGGATATATTCCCTAGTATTCTTATTATCACTGGCCCTACAGCATTTTCCCTCGCACGCACCTAACTTTTCTTATCATTTTCCTAAGGAGAAAGCTCAAAAATTATTGTGTAAGCTATCCTTCCAGACATATATTTATTTATCCAGGGCAATTTTTAAACAATTTCATGGCTCATAGACATCTGACCTCAAAATTTTGGCAAACTGATAGGCTTGTCCAACGTTTTTGCTCCTGCATTTTTTATTATCTTGTCATCCTTGTATTTTCAGGGTTGAATTTGTTTTGTGTGCAAACTTATATTACTTGTGTTCCCAGGTTTTTCTCTCAAATTGAAAATTCAACTAAAGCTGATGGTTTAAAAAATGGAGATTTTAACTACCCAAGGCATATAGGAGAATCTGTGAGACCTGTCTAATCATATAATCAAGTAATTGAAAACAAACCTTGCTCCCCCCGACCCCCCAAGGGCTTAACTCTAGCTACTACTTTCAATGATTTAATTTTCTTCCTGTTATGTCATCTCCCACAAGATTGCCTGCAAAACAGGCTTGCCAATGGCATGTGAAAACTGCAGCTGCCTGTTTCCTGATGGGTGGCAAAACAACATTAAGTAGATATGTGTTTTCCTTCTCTTTTAGAGCTGAGAACCTAGTATAGTGCTGCTGCCTTGATTATAATCATTCTTCTTCTTTGATCTACATATTTAAGTGACTTTTGACAAGTACTCTCCTCTCTCTGAATTTCAACTATCTTATCCATTGAATGTAGACAATAAGAGCACCCCTAGAGAACTGTGCAATGACATGCATGTGATACAGATTACTAATTATTCCCTAGTATCCATTTTTCCTTTTCTATTTTTAATAATGAAGCCACTGGGTTTCAGCAGAGCACTAGCCTCCTGGTTAAAGACTATACATCGCAGACTCCCTTGCAGCTAGTTAAGACCCTCTAAGTTTCCGCCAGCTAAGGCCAGCTAATTGTGATGGAAGTGACGTGTTCAACTCCTTGATAGTGTCCTTAAATGAAGTTCCTTCTCCCCTCTGTCCTCTGTCCTCTTTCCCAGGCTTAAATTTAACATTCTTCTGGGTATGTCTGTGAGGTGTTTCCAGATGAGATTAGCATCTGAATCATGGATCCCCTTCCTTCACAAGGTGGCACCCTCCAATCTGGTGAGGGCCTGAAAAGAACAAAAGGTGGAGGAAGGAGGGATTCACCCCCTTTTCCTGCCTCGCTGTCTGAGCTGCATCATCTCATCTGATCTTTGGCTTTCAGACTCAGATTTAGACCACTGGCTCCTCTATTTCTCAAGTCTTCAAATCTGAACTGAATTACCAGCCAGCTTTCCTGGGTCTACAGCTTGCAGATGACAGATCGTGGGACCTCTTGGCTTCCGTAATCATATGAGCCAATTCCTCATAAATATCTCATGACATAGATACAGATCTATTTAAAAAGACACAAGCCCAAAATGGAACCATTTGCCGCCCCCCCCCCCGCCACAAGAACAGCTAACGGAGACTTACTTACAATTTCAACCTATCCCAGGAATGTGACCTTTTAAGAGTCAGTCTAAAATTTCCTGATCCACACTAGTGAGGTCATCTGCATAATAAAAACAAAACCCTATTGTTGCAGTTGCCTTCATCCCAAAAAGGGGTCCTGCCCAGAAACAAACCTTTCTTTTCTTTTGCTAATAAGTTCTCACCCCACCCTCTCATCTGTAAAAACCTTTTATTATGTACAACTCCTCAGAGCAGCTCTCTACCACTGGATGGGATGCTGCCAGGTTCATGAATTGCTACTACTAACTCTGTTTCTCTGGAGAGCCTTAATACCCGTAAACATGCAAATTCTGTGGAAGTACTTATCAGATAAAAGAGCTATTTAATCATGTATTTAAATGTCTGTGATTTCCCTGCTTTAATCTGATTCATCTTTAGGTATCAGATCAAATACGCCTTTCTCTCTGAATTCTTCCTTGATTTTCTTAGGCATTTAGACACTTGCTGTGCTCTGTTTTCACATGATGGGTTATAATGCTTATCACATCCTATTATGTATCTTGTCATTTCTTGGTCTCCCTCAAGTCAAAAGCTTGATTTCCTTAACCTTAGCTCAGGCCCTAACTGGCTTATAGTAGGTGTTCAATAAATATTTTAAAATAAATAACTAATGCCAATAATATCTTCAACCTTTACAATATGTCAACCACATTCTGATCCCACAAGGTAAGGGGCTATTATTTGCCCCAATGCACAGGTGAAAAGCTAAAAATTAAACAACTTGTTCAAAATCATACAGCCAGAGCTTTGCGCAGTGGCGGTATTATAGCCAATGAGGTTTACCCAATGCACGATTATTGCTTATTCAAAATTACACAGCCAGTAGGAATCAAGGAAGATTAGACCCAAGGTTTATATGATATCAGTTCGTGAACACTTAACCACAACTTTGCACCCCTTCTCAGCTGACGGAGAACATGAACCAACCAGAAGTGCCAAGCACCAGCTGTGTGCCTCTTATTGTGCTAGGCACCAAGGTAATAAAAAAGTTATAAAAATCATTACTTCTGGCTCTCAAAAACAGATGTCCTGTTTAAACAGAGGCAAAGAATATACAAGTAAATTCTCAATCGTGTGTGATGGGTGGAGGGAGAAAATGACTAAAAATCAAATAAATATCCCCTAATGGTCTCCACCAGTTTCATCTAAATTCATGAAGGGAAATGATGAAGTTCAATGATCTGCCATATGATGGTGGTATAAAAACTCTTCTCTCCATAAGCATATTTATTTCTAGCTTCACTAGAATGATGGACTATTTATTCACGAAAATAGCCTGGTAAGAAAATACACTAAACTATGAGCTAGGATTAGCATAGATTTCCAAAGAAACTAATCATGCCCAAAAACATGAGTCTTTTTGTCATACCATTCTAAGATAAGTCAATTAAAGATCATCGAAGAAGTACTGGATTATATTTCATTTATTCAGACCCAAGTTAGTGCCTCAGGAAAACTTGCGCTCATATTAAGCAAAATTGTTATAGGTGCTGAACGAGTACTGTCTAATATACTGCATACTAACTGAAAGGTCATAAAACAAAGAGTAATCACAAATTGCCTGGCATTTAGATGAAAATGCTCAGACTACAAGAATTTACAAAACAGATATAATGCAAAAGTGATGACTGTGCCAGATTATTTCTATAAACCGAAATGCAGAAAATCGTAACTCTCTTATAAATGGGAGGGCCAAAATGTCAAATAAAACAATAGTTTGAGAGGTTATCCTCCACCTATCTAGTATTTGTTTTTTTTATATAACTATACGCACTACGCACATAGTATCATTTTCATGATTCATTCAACAATTCATTCAACATGAATTCATTCGTTCAAGTTAGTACCCGCTCTACAGAAGGCATTAGAAATAGGTAGAAATAGGGGCACCTGGGTGGCTCTGTCAGTTGAGCATCTTTTGATATCAGCTCAGGTCATGATCTCACGGTCATGACATTTAGCCCTCCCTGCATGGGGCTCTGTGCTGAGCGTGGATCCTGCTTGGGATTCTCTCCCCTCTCTCTCTGCCCCTCCCCCACTAGTGCTCTCCCTCTGTCAAAAATAAATAAACTTAAAAAAAAAATGTAGATAGAGACCAAAGACTTTGTCTTGTAGAATGTTACACACATTAAATCATTTAATTAAGAGTATGCCATGGCTATTATAGGCTGACCATGTCCCCTCAAAAGACCTCCTTCCCCCATAAATATGACTTCATCTGGAAATACATTCTTTGTAGATATGATCAAGGTAAGGTCATTAGAATAGGCTAATTCAATATGATTAGTGACCTTATAAGAAGAGAGACACAAAGACAGATAAAAAGGAAGGTGCTTATGTGAAGATGAAGGCAGAGACTGGAGGTAGGCTGTCAAAAGCTAAAGAACTACTGGGACTATCAGAAGCTAGAAGAAACAAGGAAGGATTCTTCCCAGGATCCCCTAACTGACCCTGAATTTTCAGACTTCTAGACTCTGGAACTGAGAAAAGAAACTTACTGTTTTAAGAGAAAGAGAGAAAGAGAGACAGAGAGAGAGAGAGAGAGAGAGGCCAACCAGCTGACATTTCCTTGGTGCTTAATGTGTGTCATGCTTTGAAGTAGGAGCTATTCATAATGTATCTTTTTTTTTTTAAGTTTCTTTATTTATTTTGAGAGAGAAAGAGTGAACAAGGGAGGGGCAGAGGGAGAGAGAAAATCCCAAGCAAGCTCTGCACTGTCAGTGCAGAGCCCACGGGGGCTAGATCCCACAACCACCCTGAGCCAAATTCATGAGTCGTTTGCTTAACCAGCTGAGCCACTCAGGTGCCCCCATAATTTATCTTATTTAAAGATGGTGTAGTTCTGTACTTCAGAGCCTGGTCTCACATGCCAGCTGTTTGCCCTTGGCCAAGTCAGATAACTTCTCTGTTCCTCAGTTGATTCACAGGGTTGCCGTAAGGATTAAATATGGTAAGACATGTAAAGTGTTCACATTATCACTATCTTGGTCTTCCAACTCTCAGAGGTAGCGGCCAAAAGAGCATATGCCTCAGTATCTGTGAGACCTGAAGTCATATCTTGTTCCACTAGTTTCTATTTTGTGACCTGTGGCTAGTGTAGTCAACAATTTGCACTTCAGTTTCTTCATAATTAAACTGAGGACGATACCTATTTTTTAAGACGGTTTTAAGGATGAAAGGTAATGAACTCAATTTGCCTATCACCATGCCTGGCAAAATAAAAATTCTCATAGAATAGAAGCTGTTATTGTTAAGAAAATTGCATTGCCCTTGGAGCTCACTACTTCAATTTCAAATTCCAATGGTTGTTCAGAAGCTATTTATATTTTAATAAAAAATTCTGATTGCATGTTCATAATCTTTCATGATTAAAAGCATATACATCCATAATCCCACAGCCCACCAAGCTTATATCCCTAAACCCTTGAGCAAGTTTTTCTTCTATATTACTTTTTATTCTGCACTATTTTTAAAGACATACCAGATGTCTGAAGGGTGAAGGGGTCAGTTAAAACTACTGTTCAGTGTCAGACATGGTAAATTACTTATCCTACGCAAACATGTTCTTAACATCCAGATGCATTTTGCATAGCTGTTGCTTGCTTAAAAACCAAAGATTAAAAAAAATATTTGAGATACTCAGTTTTATGACTTATATGAGATTAACTTAGAAATACCTATTTCATGAAAATATTAACTTGGTTTGGTTTCAGTTTTATAATTCATTTTAAGATCATTTTATTCTATATAAATTCCACCTGTCTTTAATTTAATTAAAAGCAATTAATATTTACTAAGGATTTACTGTGTGCTAGGTCCTGGGAATAAAAATACAAAAATGGTATACCCCTTGCTATCTAAGAATCTGAATCTATTGTCACAGATAAATTGGAGACTTTGATTATCACTAGAGCAGGGTCATTATATATTTGGTACACTCTGTAAAAGTATTCAAAACTATTAGTAATCAAAAAAAAAACAAACAAAAAACTATTAGTAATTATTATTACGAAAACAAGATTAATTCTATTGATCTTTGACTCAAAATATACAATTCCAGGGGCGCCTGGGTGGCTCGGTCGGTTAAGCGTCCGACTTCGGCTCAGGTCATGATCTCACGGTCCGTGGGTTCGAGCCGCGCGTCGGGCTCTGTGCTGACAGCTCAGAGCCTGGAGCCTGTTTCAGATTCTGTGTCTCCTTCTCTCTGTGACCCTCCCCCGTTCATGCTCTGTCTCTCTCTGTCTCAAAAATAAAATAAAACGTTAAAAAAAAATTTAAAAAAAATATATACAATTCCAATATAACAAAGTTGTACACAACTTAAGGTCTTTTTATAATTAGTTGTAAGTATATATGCAGGTTCAAATCTTCTAGTTAATTTTGTTTGTGTACTTCCTTGCTTGCTTGCTTTTTTCTATTTTAGTTAATTAATTCCATCAGTGTTTTATGGCTGGGTAAGAGGGTATAGTGTTGAATCTGGGGCACTACAGAAATCCTTGTCAATGAAGAATCATCTAGGTTGTCAGAAAATTTGAGTACTTTCCTCACATAGGGGGAAATATTTTAAAATAGAAAAACTCACAAAAATATTTTAAAATGGGTTGTAACTTATCTCATACCATAAATATGTGGTTGACATCCAACAGATCATCTATATTTATTGAATAAAACCATCTTCCATATTTAGCTATCAGAGCAAGGTATTTGAAAATAGGTAACAAATATAGGAAAGTGAATAAAGCAATTCTAAATGTCATTCAGCCTCCCATTTAAAAGACTTGAAAAAAGATGACTGTTCCCTCACTGTACCACAGACTGAGTGTCCCAAGTGTTAGATGAAATTAATCTGAAAAAATGAAGGTCAAGATGTAAAGGTCAAAATGACACTCTACCCTTCTCATAGTGTTTATGCATTATACCAGATAGTTTTCATATGATCGTTTCTTATCATCTAAAAAAAATATCCTGGAATGCAGGATAGCTCTTCTTATATTCATTTTACAATGAGAAATCTAACACTCAGAGAAAGAATTTTTACAAGGTTACATAATTAGTAAATGGAAGTATAGAAAGTAAGGTTCAAGACTTTTGACTCTATAATGTAATCTGGTAAAAATATGTAGGTCATTTTTTGACCATTTTAACTTCTGGGCTACTTACACTCTCTCTAGCATACTAGTTCTGTTTTATGTGCTAGACAATTCCAATATACTTTTTTAGATTATTCTTCCCCATCTTGGCCTCTCTCTTTCAGTGTTGATGCCAACTCACCTGCCACAGTCACTCATGCCCATGGCTCCACCTCAACCTTATCATTTCCAGCTATGGTGACTGTCCTGTGTCTTTGTTCCATGCATACCCTTCTCTGACCAGCATCCCCTTTCTTTCCAGCTTACTCTATATTCCAATTCTACCAGTCCTTATGTAGCATCATGACTTAAATCCATTGATCCTACTCTTTTTTTCTCCTTGAAGGGCTCAAAAATTACAGGCATTATCTTCTTTATACCCAGAACTCTCGTCTCTCTCTTTTTTTATCATACTACTAGATTGATCTGAAAAAAATAAAAGTGAAAAATGTTAAGAATTTATAATATACCCCATTGGCACAAGGAACTGGGAAAAAATAATTCTATCTTTCCAGCCTGCTGAGAAGTAGATGACTCCATCCTCATTTTACTTGAGAGAAAACTGATCCTCGTGGGATTAAGTGACTTGCCCAATGCAATAATTAATTTGTGTCAACTTGACTGGGCTAAAAGAAGCCCAGATAGCTAGGAGAACACTATTTCTCGGTGGATCTGTGAGGGTTTCCATAAGAGATTAGCATTTGATTGGTAAACTGAATAAAGATCACCCTCACCAATGTAAGTAGGCTTCATCCAACCAACAGAGGGACTGAATAGAACAAAAGGGCAGAGGAAGGGTGAATTTGCTCTCTTTCTTGAGCTGGAAGATCCATTTCTCCTGCCCTCAGTCATTGTTGTTTCTGGTTCTTGGGTCTTTGGGTTTGAAATGGAACACCATTTCAATGGTGAAGACATTGATGTCTTCACTGGGCTCCAGTTTGCAGACGGCAGATTGTGGGACTTCTCATCCTTCATAATCACCCAAGACAGTCAGTCCCTCATAATAAATCTCTTTCTATGTATCTCTCTCTATAAGTACCTATATCTATATATACTCACATAAAGATAGATATCCTATTGATTCTGTTTATCTGAAGAATTCTAACAACACCCAATGTCAAAACAATTTAAACCTAACTTCCCTACAGAGACAAAACTTAGTGAAAAGATTACCATTTTAGGAATCTAGAAACCCCTAGATTGCAATTCAAAAGCAGACTCTGTGAATTAGTTTAATAGACTAAAAGCACTTGAAAAAATAACTGCAGATAATAAGCTATGTTGAGAATATTAAAAATAATGTCTTTTCATCTATTTATTCATACAGAAGATAGATTCAATATCTTTGGTTTAGAAATTTGGAGGATAGGATTATCAAATTCAAAGCAATTCATCATGCGGTAGAAGAAACATAGATAGATTGTATCTATATATCTATGTCTTTGTCTTTATTTTTATCTATCTTTATCATGTTTATCTTCATCTTCTCTGGAGAATCTGGAAAACCCTGACTGATACAGGGACAAAAAAATAATTTTGTAATGAAACCAGCAAAAGTTTACTGTAGTTTGGGGGAAAATTTTAGTGATAGTTCTGAAGGTAAATTGCCATATTTGAAGGAAGGTTAAAAAGTAGAATCAACAGAATTTGGTGGCAGATTTAATGTGGAGGAAACCTAGAAGTGATTAAGTAAAAACATGGAGTTTCTGGTTACGTCTATTTGGACTAGAGTGTTACTCATCAAAATAAATTCTGACTTGATTTCAGAGATTTCTCCAAGACCCTCTAGAGAAGAAGAGACGTAGGCAAGACAGTAGGCTCTGTCAGTCTGAAATTCAGAAGAGAAGTGTGGGACAGAGGTATAATTGGTGGGTCATTGGGATACAGCCAATGATTAAAGGTACAAGAGGTAAGGTGGGCAGAGAACAAAGAGGAAGAAGAAAAGGGAGGCCCAAAATCGAGCTGAGAAACTTCAACAGTAAGAAGTCTTGGGTTCTACATTATTCTTGATCCAAATACATCACACCACAAAGAGCCCAGGCCTGTTTCCCAGATTTCATGCTAAAGTTGGGACAGTTTTAGCTAAAAGAAAGAACTGAGTTTGTCAGACACAATGGCTAACATTGGCCAACTTTATCGAGTTTCTAATATATTGTTCTCTCCAAAGACACTTCACAGGTAGAGTAAACTCAGAGGTTTCCTCTTCCACAACGTCCCTACTGATCACCTCTCTCTTCCCTGGGTGCTCATCTTTTCAGCATGTACCTCTGTTAGAACAGTTGAGGATTTCTACTCTGCCTGTCCAAACAGATGTTTTTGTTCTATAAGGGCAGCAGCCATAGCAATTATCTGTGTCCCCACTACTCGTCTGGCATTTACTGGATATTCAAAGAGCCGTTATGAAATAAGTTCATGAAATCTTGTAAGTGTATTCTTTATTTTACCATAGCTATTATTGCTAGAGTCTTCGGAGCACAAATATTTTAGCAAAAATTCCACTTCCAAATCAACTTTCTAAAGGCTTTTAAGGTAGAGTATGAAGTGCCATAAATCTACATTCAATCTACGCATTTTTCTTACATAATGTGTTTCCCTTAATGATAACATTTTAATCAGTACTTTGTGGATCCTTCCACGAAGGTCGTTTGCTTCTGATCTCAGCAATCCATCTCTTGTGCAGCAGAAGACCTTGTATGATGGCTCAGGTACATCAGAAAGCCAGAGCCCAGGAGTTTGGCAACGATAATGGAAAGGAGGTGTGCTCTACACCGTGTCAACTTATCACCATCTAAGAAGAGAAAGTAATTTGAAGGCTTTCATTCTGTTTGTGGACAATGAGGTCAGCATTAAACATTTTATAGAACTGCCCCCAAAGTGACCTCCTCTAACAACTTTTCCTCAATCTGTCAGGTTCTATGTGTTCAAAATAAGAACTGTGCATTCTACATCTCTACTCAAGGTTACTGAAAATCCTCTTTTGAAAGTGCATCAATGGTTTTAAAAATACACATGGAGAGAAAACTGAAACATGCATTTTCTAAGAAAAACAGAATTAAAAAGCTTCTTCCTTGTTGTTTTTTGTGGAGTTTTGTTTTTGTTTTTGTTTTTTTTTGTTTTTGTTTTTTGTTTTTTAAGATGGAATCAGCTTTGATGTGATGGGTGCACTGAACATGTCAGGCAGAATGCTATCAAAAGAAATAGTTTGAAGCCGTTCCTGGGGGAATTTATATTTTGATGTCCAACTGTCCTTGTCTTACATAAAAGTATTTGGTTTAGACAAAAATTTACTTTGACCCAGAAATGACAAACATGTACAATTAATGTAAAAACAACAAATCTAGGCCTTGGAATAGGGGACTTTGAACTCTTTGATTAAAGGTAGTTCAAATAACCTGACCATATATTGCATTTATAAGAAACCCCAATTTGTAAACTGGGAAAAAAAAATTCTTTCACTAGGTGCTCTGAGAAAATGGCAAATCTGGAAACTGAATCTTGAGTATTCTTTTCGTCACTGAAAGATGACTAAAATCCACTGCTTCAGCAAAGATAATGTCCACATTGCCTGACTAAACATCTTAAGAAGTTAAAGAAATACCTCTGTCTCTCTCTGTCTCTGTCTCCTTTTCTTCTTTAACAAACCAATTGACAAGAAAATGAGAGCAAAACAATTCTTGTTAGAGACCAGGGATAATTGTCAACCCACGCTGTTTTTCCTTACATTTTTGTTTTGCCTGAAGCTAACCTCATCTGTGAGTAAGGACCCTTGTGCATGCTAAAGAAACCAAATCCTTTCTGATTATAATCAAACAAAAACAACATTTCATGTATGAGACTTCAGTAACCACTGGGCAGCAAATATGCCCTTTCAGTGGGCAAGACCATCCAAATCTCAGACAAATTTCCTGTCTGACTTGACATGCACAGAAGAAAATGATATGGAGCCTTAAACTCAGCCCCATGGCTTTGCCTGGGGAACTTGGCTGGAGCAGTTGCCCAAAGCAGAAATGCTTCTGAAAGAGAACTTTTCAACCTCTTGTCTTCTTTCTTTTCTAACAGCAAATTCCTGCCGACCCCTGCTCAGCCTGGAGGCATTTGTCTAACAAGTGGAGGCACATCCTCAAAGGCAGAAAGAGAGATATAAACCCTTGCCCTGGAGGATTCCAGTAGGAGCTGAGGGAACTGACTGGAGGTAGGGGAATGAGAGGGGAAGCTTCCAGCTTCATGCACAGTCATTTGCTAACCTCCAGCAGACAGACCACCAAAGAGCAAACAGGAGCATGGGAGCAGGTGAGGGGGGACCTGGGGGGAAGAAGATAGAGGTGGGCTGCGGGGACAGGAGAGGAGGGGCCAGGGCGGAGGTCCCCAGTCATTGTATTTCTCTTGGGAAAAAATGCACATCTAGGAAAGGAGATAATGTACAAGATGAGGAATGTGTCAACACATTGACACTTAATGTCAGTGTGTTCTATATTTGGGGTTTGCATTTATTTTATGTCTCAATACGATGGAGAAGGGCCAGCCATCCAAATCCTGACAGTACCCACACATTTAACTCAGTATAAACCGTGCCAGTTTTCTCAGTGATGTGCAAAATCCAAGGCATTCCCATTTGACAAAGCTCCTGCTCTCCTAGAAAAGGAAGTCACAGAATAGGGTTATAAAAATGGGCTCTATTTTCAAGGTTCATGTTTAAAAATTAAAAGGATGCAATAAGCACCTCTTCTAATATTATCTAAGCAGACACATACTGGGAGAGTATGCTTAACTTCATTTGCAAATAATGCCCAAGTAGAGAAGAGCAGGCTGGGGCACATGAGGTCTCCCATCTTCCTGCTCCCAGGGCACAGGACCAATCCCCCTCCACACCTCACTACCATCTTGGGCCTCACCTGGAGAGGCCCTGAATCCAGGTACAGGGAAGAAGGCTCAATCGGCTGAGTCAGCCTGTGTGCTGAGAATCATCCTAAGTGTCCTGTGATGAGTGATGAGATGGTGAGTGGTGGCCCTTCAATACTGCTTAATGGCAGGAAGAACCTACCTCTGAGAACTGCTCACCACCCTCCCAACAGAGAAAGTTGCTTTTTAGTAACCTTGCCTTCTCACAGTGCATAGGACTGGGCTACACTGAAGGAGTCTGAAAGCCATCTCCAAGTGTCGCCTTTCAGGCTGCAGAACTGAATTAACTGAAACAAAACCCACTCATGAATGCAAATGCACACTCTCTCCTGCACACACAAGGTAGTCAGGAAAAATAGTGACCTTTATAAAGCTGTGCCCCAGGCCCAGTGTTGATGCTGGCTAGCAGAGGCTGCTTAGAGCAGCGGTGGATGATGTGAATGCTGTAGCCCAGCTCCTGGGTGCCCGCCTGGGCACCGAAACCTGCTCCATCACTCACTATTTGTATTCTGTCATTTAGGTCTCGTTTTCTCACCTGTAGAAGAGATCATCACAGTACTTATGATTATAGTTGCCAGGAGGACTAAATGGCTTAGTTCGCGTGAAGGTGTTCAGGAGCACGCAGGTGCATAATGAGTATCTACTAAGAGCTGTGAATAGGATATGTTCACTCCTCACCGTAACTTAAGCCAGTATCTATTATTGGCCCATTTTACTGATTATCTCTGAGACTTAGTGCACATCTTGGGCCAGTGAGGAAGCCGCCTGTGTCACATCATGTATAAAAAGCTAGGTGGAGGTTCAAAGGCAAGCGTGTCAGACTCGAATGTCTTCTACACTGATTAATTTTTATTTTCCCACGTTATTGACACCATCCCAGAACAAGTTGGAACTGATGCAAAACTAAAGGGGAAAAATGCAATGCACAGCATTTTTCACCTTTTTTCTTTTTCTTTTCCTTTTTAGGAAACAGGAATAGAGAAAGCTGGACAGTTTATTTTACTTCATTTTACTCATCAGCTTCCCTTTTGTCTCCTCTGGCTCCTTATCTTTCTCTCTTCTCCTTTGCTCTCTTTCTAATGATAAAATGATCTGACATAACACAAAATGCAAATTATGAGCTACCGCCTTAAATTGTTCCAGTTCATTTAGCTCACCACGAGCATTCATTACAGCTAATTATCCTAACAGATTTTTATTATTCATAATTATTTTTTCATCTTGTAATGATCATAAATTTTAAAAATTCTGGCCATCACGAGTCACCATTCATGCTTGTCAGGGATTTTTTTTTTCATTTTTCCTTACAAAACATTTAGAAGCTCATTATCATTGATATATTTGTAGGTTGGTATTACTCATATCGAATAAAGCCCTTTCGGGGTATTCGCAGTGACTTCAGAAACACAGCAGTTCTGAGGCCTAATGACAAACTGATGCTGTGCTTAATTTTAGAAAATCAAATTAACCTCCTCTGATTAAATGTACGGCAGGTTTCACTGTGTTAACTCTGTCAGGTTCAGGACTCCAGGCAGAGAGAGATACTTCCTTAACTCATCACTATGCAGAAAGTTGTTTGGTTTTTTTTGTTTTTGTTTTTTTTTTTAAGATCATCTTCCCAAACTGGCACATGAGGCAAGTACCAGCATTCCCCGGGAGTGAGAAAAGTATGAACAACCACCACCACCACCACAACCCAAAACCTCTTTCTGTTAATCAGGTAAGTGTATTTGCACCATCAGTGATCCCAATCAGGGGTAGCAGGTGCACATCTCAGGCCACACGAAGCATATCTTATTTCATTATTTTCTTTAGATCAACTTAGTTTGGTTCAATTGCCCATTCCTTGTCTAGCTGGTGAGAATTTCAGCTCTTCTCAGTACATCACATTCTTTGAAGTGCCAAGGGCTCTTGAAGGGCACCCTGCTGGGGTGGTGTCAAGATCAGGGACCTATTCAATGCCGAGGTGTCAGGTGGATGTCTCTGGTGGCCTATCGCCCACCCTCACTCCCTCCCGCCCACATGCCTCTCCTTCATGGTTCTATCAGTTTGGTTTCTCTGCCATGACTGAGGCAGAAATTTTTGACTTAGCTGGGAGTCCTGGACACAGAATTCATCCTCCTGGTGCCCCCCCTTCCCCTGGTGCTGGAACATCCTCAATGTTATCTTAAGTAGTATCAGTCCCCTTCTTCAGCTAGACCTACAGCATTCACTTCTCTGTGGCACAGTATGCAGGAATTCACCAAGAGGCAGTCTCTTTTCTGTCAACATGCTCATCTTACGGAGATCTCCTCCAAGTGCAGGGCATGAAGTAGCCTCTAATTACTCAGGATTCCTAAATGTGAATCGCAAGTTCTCACCTACTCTCTGAGCTTCAGACTGTATACTGTCTCAATCTCTTCTTATGTATCTAATAAACATTCTAAACTTTGCATGCCTAAATGAAAATACTGATTAGCTTTCCAAAACCTGCTTCTTTATAGTTTCTCCATTCCAGTAAGTGGCGCCCTGCCTTCTCACTCACTAACTTGGCCTGAGAGTCATTCTTGATTCCTTTCTCTCTTTTCCACAGCTCAGCAATCTGTCGGCAAATCCTACCAACACTGTCTCCAAAATACGGTCAGCATCTGACTGCTTCTCATGATCGTCCCTGACAAAATCCTAGAGCAAGCCCCACCACCTAACACCTGGACATCTGCAACTCGTCTCCAAAGCCTCAACTTGGGGCACTCATACTCCATTCTCTGTGCAAGGCAGATCCTTCTAACGCATAGATCAGATCATGGAGCACTTTGGCTTCAAACCTTCCAGTTACTTTTCACTGCACTTAAAATCCAAACTGTCCTTTCCTGAGAGACCATATGATCCGGCCCCTGACTTCCTCATCTGCTGCTGTACCTTCTGCCTCTTTCCCCCTCATCCACAACATTCCAGCCATACTAGCCTCCTCCTCATCCTTAAATAGAGCTAGCTTATTTACCTGTCCAATAATATGTACTGGTCCAGGTGTTGTAATAAAATACAGGACTTTTTTTTTTTTCATTTAATCCTTGCAACATGCATTTAATCCTAATTTTTAAATTGGGTACCATTATTATTGCTATGTTACCAATAAAAAATAGAAGCTTAGAAAACATATACTATTATGTGGTTGATCAGGATGAGGGAAATATGAGGCAGATAAGAATTTTAACACAGGTTGGTTGAGTTGGTGTCCTGGCACTATTTCCTCTGAGTCAGACAATTTCAAATAGAGGGGTTTCCTCCATACTTCACCATACTGCAAAGCTTTGTCTCACAAACAGTCTTCCTACCCACACTGGCTTCATCAGTTACTCTTCTTAACCCTGGGCATCTTTTTCACTCAGTCGCTTAGAAATTACAAGTCCGGGGCACCTTGGTGGCTCGGTCGGTTAAGCATCCGACTTCAGCTCAGATCGTGATCTCACAGTCCGTGGGTTCAAGCCCCGTGTCGGGCTCTGTGCTGACAGCTCAGAGCCTGGAGCCTGTTTCAGATTCTGTGTCTCCCTCTCTCTCTGCCCCTCCCCTGTTCATGCTCTGTCTCTCTCTGTCTCAAAAATAAATAAACGTTAAAAAAATTAAAAAAAAAAAAAAAGAAATTACAAGTCCAAAGACAACTGAAATAGATTAAAGCAAAAAGAGAAAGACAGTGAGATAGAGAGTAAAACAGAGGCAGAGAGAGGTTAGGAGAAAGAAAGATGTTCTTTGAGGCTGAACATACTCTATCAAAAACTAGAAACAACTGAAGTTGCCATCAACAGAAGAAGGATATGTACATTATGGTTCCTCTTTATTAGTGATTCTCAACTGAGGGCAATTTTGAACCCCAGGAGACATTTGGCAATATCCAGAAATGTTTTTGCTTGTCCCATCTGGGAGGCAGGGAGATCTAGTGGGTAGGGTCCAGGTACGTTGCTAAACATTCTACGATGCACAGGAAAGGCCCCCACAATAAAGAATTATCCAGTCCAAAATTTCAGGAATGCTGATGTTTGGAAATCCTGCTTTATGATGGAATTTTACATTGCTAACAAAAAACGTTTGAAAAGATTATTTCATTACATGGGTACAAAGCATGAAGATACGTAATGATAGATGAAAAAATGGAAGACAAAATGTATATGCTTTGATTTCAAGAAAAATACGCAACACACATAACTTCTGTAGAAAAAGAAGACCCAACAGAGATACACCCAAATAGTAACAACAATTATCTCTGGGCAATAACATGGCAATCATTATTTTATTCTTCGTGCCTTTCCTTAGACTCCTTCAAATGAACATGTATTACTTTAGGCATTTTTTTTCTTTTAAATACTTCTGAATTTGTGTCTCCAGCTTTGCTCAGAAGGCAGATGAAAACTGTCCCTGGGGGCCTTCCTGGACCTTCAGTAAATAGTGAAATATCTGAATCAGCCATATCTAAGAATTTCTTTACTTGTTGATAATAGTTACAGAATTTCACTTCCAAAACATGAAGTTCCTCACAAGCACTACAGATCAGTCTGCAAGCTGAATCTGACTTATATAAACGAAACCCACAAAAAGCCCAAAGGGACGGTCGTCCCAGAAACGCAGAGATAGGATGGAGGCTACAGGCAGCCTTGCTGCACTCAGGGACCAGGTCTTCAGAGAGGACACGCCAGGAGGGCCGAGGTGGTGACTACAGTACAGACTTGGAACAAGCAGTTGATGTACCGGGAGTGTCTCCAGCAGCAATACAGGGAGACCTGTGGCAGGCGTGGCCCCTGGACTCCTTCAGGCTGCTCCAAGTGTCCTTAAACTTATTGGTCAAGAGAGGAAGTTAGAGATGTCACCATCTCTCTTATTTATGTATTCTGTCAACATTTAACCTGTGCTCACGATGTCAGTGAGCATTTTGCAAGGCACTGGAAATACAAAAACGCATGTGTGCAGAAAATGATAAAACAATGAGAGAATGAAGAGATAAAATTATTCACAGGGTATTTTGGAAGCCCTGAGAAAGAGGAGCATGTAACTCAACCAGGCTGGTGTTTGGGGAAGACTTTCTGGAGGAGATGCTACCTGAGACCAAAGACAGATGAAGGGGAGGAGAAGCCAGGCCACTCCCGGCTGAGAGCATAGTACTTGCAAGGCATGGAGATATGCTAGAAGCCGCACTCTAATTTCAGACCTTGGAATCAATGCTGGCTTAACTACAGTCCTTTAAATATCATCTGCATGAGTTTTGTCCTATCCATGCGCCACAGTTACTATTACGTACTTAAGATTTCCATATGAATCCAACTCACATTTTTAACAGAAATAAATTTGCTTATAGATTAACTGTATATCCCATTCCACTGAAGAAAAAGCAACTCAGTTTGCAACAGAGTATGCATAAAAATATAGTGAAAAGTAAGCAATATTGCTAAATTATAGCTAGATATTGTTGGCTGCCAAAGATAGCTGAGTCTGGTCTTCTTTTTTGAAAAGGGAGAGGTGCAGGCATTGACAAAGTATTAAAACATCTAACTTAGAATTTAGACTCTCTAAACAGGAGGAAAAGAATTGGAAAGGGAATAACATCACACAATGTTATTTACTATTATATGAAACCAGATTCCTAAGAAACCAACAATTATCTAACTTACTATCTAAAAATCAACTCCTGCAACCCCATCAAGAATTCTGTTGGAAATACTACTGTTCTAGTGCAGTGCTTCTCGAACTCTGAAGTGCATTCGAATCATCCAGAGGTCTGGTGAAAATGAGGATTCTCACTCCATAGATGTAGGGTAGACCCTGAGATTCTACATTTCTGATAGGCTCCCAGGTCATGCCCATGCTGTTGTTTGTGGGACCACACCAAGGGTAGTATGGTTGTAGATGTTACTACATACATCACTAGGAAGGAAACACAAGGAAGGTCGTGCTCAGAGAAAGGCGTAGTTTTAATTTGTGGGAAGGAGGAGATGAAGTCCTCTCGGGTCTACAGTGTTTCATCAGCAGAGGAATTGATTGGTCAGCATTAACACTTTATGGCACTGAATTATAGTGATTTGAGGTCAGAAACCATTAAACACACACAAATGCACACACTTCAGTATGTCTTTTAAGAGGGAGGAGGAGTGAGGTCCTACCTGGCCCGTTCAGCATTTCTCAGCTGGAAATTGCCAAATCTCCCCGTCAGGGGGCCCTAGTTGTTGGTAATATCACTGGGTTCTAAGAAAAACTCTAATGAGGAACAACTCTGACCTTCTTAAATACAGTTGGTCCTGGAATAACATGGAGATTAGAGACATCGACTCCCCGTTAAAAATCCATGTGTAGCTATGGACTTCCCCCAAACCTGACTACTAATCACCTACTGCTAACCAGAAGCCTTACCGATAACATAAGCAATTGATTAACACGTATTTTGTATGTTATATGTATCATGTACTGTATTCTTGCAATAAACTAGAGAAAAGAAAATCATAAGGAAGAGAAAACACATTTACAATATTATACTGTACTTACTGAAAAAAAATATACTTATAAATGGACCCACAGAGTTCAAGCCCATGTTGTTCAAAGGTCAGCTGTATACTCTTACCCTAAAAAAAGTGACTCTATTTTTGGATTACCCATGCCTTTCAATTGGATCTTGTCTAATCTCTGAGCCTGAGTCCGGTTCAGTGCCCATTCACTGTACAGCCCCACTCAGGCTTTACTCGGAACACATTAACTGAACTTTTACAAGGAATGCTGGGGAGAAGAATAACAGAAGACAGAAGTGACAAAGTTCAGATGGCAAGCTTTCTCAATGTTATGGAGAGAGAGCAGCAATCATATCCCCTGGGTCCACACAGCTATGCAGCAGCCAGGCAAACCTAGATCTGGTACAGTTGGCCAAAACACAGAAAGCAAAACCAATTCAGGCCTCCAAATCCAGGAGTAATAGTAATGTTTGGTCACCAATGGGCATCTAATTAGCCTGGCGATTTCCTCTTCGTGCCCTGGAGTCGTGACCCTGGGCACAGTTGTAACCTTGGACAGTCATCACAGACTCCATCTCCCTAAATTCAAAAGTCATTTGTCAGCTCTCAGCCTATGCCAGGTGACACCAAAACAAGCCATTTTAATCTCCTCAGGCAAACGGCCAGTCAGCTAAATGTGAAATAATCAGCCAAACTGATGTTTAACTGAACTGACTAGGTGTCTGGTAACTTTTTTTTTCCCTTTACTCTTCTGAATTGACAGGTCAAATTAGTCAGAAGAAATTTCCAGCCCCAGGGAGACAAAGCCTAAATTATTTCTCCACGCTCTTTCCAAGGGAAGGTTAAAATGACCCACCAGAGGCACGTGGGTGGCTGTCAGTGGAGCGTCTGACTCTTGATTTCAGCTCAGCTCATGATCCCAGGGTTGTGAGAACAAGCCCAGTGTCAGGCTCTGCACTAAGCATGGAGCCTGCCTGGGATTCTCTCTTTCTCCCTCTGCCCCTCTCCCCAGCTCATGGCCTCTCTCTCTCTCTCTCTCTCTAATACAATACAATACAATACAATGCAATACAATAAAAATCACCCACCACAAAGCTCACTTCCACTTTCACTGCATTACTAAAGTCACACTCAAGAGAGGCAAAGATAAATCAGTTTTGTTTAACAAATAATTCATTAGAGTTTACTATCCACTAGATACTTTCCTAAGCTCTTTACTGACATGAACTATTTCAATCCTCTTCACAATCCTTGAGGAACCTCACCAACCCCATTTTACAGATAAACAAACTGATTCACATAGAGGTTAAATCACTGAGAGAAAAGCAGAAAGCTAGTTAGTGCTAGAGCCAGAATCACTCCAGGATACCCAGGCTCCTGGCCACGAGTGCTACACTCTTTGACCTCAGACCCACTGTGGTCAGATCACACACCTAAGTTTATAGACATCCTTCAGACATTCAGAAGTCTGAAGATACTAATGAGCTGGAAGTCATGGAGCCAGCAGTGGCCAAGACAGCGAGATGTTTTTGCAGAAGAGATCTGGTAGGATTACAGTTGCCCTCCACAAGCATTGACAAGGTTATTATTTATAGAATTAACATATTATGAGATTTCTCCAGCAGGCCAGGCTGGATATAATGAGGAAAAATAGATATGATATTCCATTCACTCTGTTTGCTTATTTTTTCCTTCCTCCACTCAAAATTATTGTGAGCATGACACAGTAGTTAAGAGCCAGGTCATTAAAGTTGAGCAGACAGGGGTGTAGGTGGTCAACATTCTCATGTTTAAAAGCTGCAGTTGCCATGTTTTCTCTATCCATTCATTGAAGGGCATCTATGTTGTTTTCATATCCTGTCTATTGTGAATACTTAATGAACATGGGTATGCAGATATATGTTTGAGATTCTGATTTTATTTCCTTTGAGTGTATACCCAGAAGTGTGATTGCTGGATCACATTGTAGTTCTATTTTAATTTTTTTTAAGAACTGCCATGTTGTTTTCCACAATGGCTGTACCAATTTATATTCCCACTAACAGTTCACATGGATTCTCTTTTCTCCACATTCTCACCAACATTTGTAATCCTTTGTCTTTCTGATAATAGCCATCCTAACAGGTGTGAAGTAATACTGTATTATGGTTCTGATTTGCATTTCCCTGGTGATTAGTTGAGCACTAATGTTGCCCATTTGTATGTCAAAAATGTCTATTGGATGATACACACACACACACACACACACACACACGGGAGTACTGTTCAGCCATAAAACAAAAAGAAATCTGGCCATTTGCAAAAACATGCATGAATGTGGAGGGCATTATGCTAAGTGAAATAAGCTAGACAGAGAAAGAAAAATACTGTCTGGTATCACTTATATGTGGGATCTGAAAAAAAAAATTAATGTCAATTTCATATAAACAGAGAACAGAAAGAAAAAGAATGATGGTTGCCAGGGCTGGTGGAAAGGAAAATGGGGAGATGTAGGTGAAAGGGTACAAATTTTCTAGTGGAGAGAGGCAAGGGCAATAAACACAAACATATGTAAACATATGATGAGTTTTATGGTGATAAGTGCTATGGAGAAAATAAAACAAGGAAGGGGGATAGAGAACATTGTAGTGTGGTCACTATGCTATATAGGGTGATCAGGGAAGGTCTCTGAAAGGTGACATTTAACCTGTAGACTATAAAATCATGAGCCAGAGAAGAAGCGGCCAAAGATATAGGAGGCAATAAGAGAGTGGATCCCAGGAGCCACATGAAGGTGATATGGCAAAGAGGATGCAATTACCAATTTTCTTAAATGTTGCTGATATACAGACTCATAATAGATATTGGAGTTGACAATGAGAAGGTAACTAGGGTAGGTCAACAGTAATGAGTTGCTGTAATGAAATGATGAGGACAGAATCTGAGGGGTGGGTTCAAGAAAGGCCAGAGGAGAGGGAAGGAAGATATAAGTATAAATGACTCACTGAGATTTGCTGTGAGGGGAGCAGAAAATGGAGCTTTTGCATAAGAGGAATGTGAGGTCAAGGAGTAAATTTTTTTCCTTCTCTCTTTTTTAGATGGCACATGACAGCATATTTATATGCTGATATGAACGATTCATCAAAGAGAGAAAAATTAATAGTACACAAAAGAGAGAAAAGGATTGCTGGAACCTTCCCTGAAGTGGAGAAGAGGGTATGGGATCCACTACACAAGGGGTGCAGTTGGACTCAAAGAGAAACATAGATATTTCATTCACAGTGATAGGAGAAAATGCAGAGTCAAATGGGCTCACATCCAGAAAGGACAGAAGATGTGCTTCTTCCTTTCTGTTTTCTTTTGCTATTTTAATAAAACAGAGAGCAAAATTAACTAGCAAAGACTTGGCATGGAGTGGGGAGTAAGTGTAGAAGGTCTGAGGAAAGAGAGAAGATACAAAATAGTCACCAGGACAGCAGAAGGTTGGTCTGGAGAAAGGCCACGAAGCTACAGCTTGTGCACCAAATCCAGCCCTCTGCTTGTTTTTGTAGCTACTTTTGTTGGAAGACAGCCACACCCATTTATTTATGTACTATCTATGGCTGCTCTCCTGATCAGATAGTCAAATTGTGACAGAAACCATATGGCTCCCAAAGCTTAAAATACTATCTGGCCCTCTACAGAAAACATTTACCAACCCCTGGTCTAGAGTTCAGTTGGATTTTGAGTTGGTTTCAAGAGTCACAAGGTTATGGTCACAAATTTGAAGGGAGAGTGGTAAGCACGGATGTGACTGTTTGAATATGTGGGGCTAGGACTGGGGAAGGGAAATTCTCTCCAGATATCTTTAGCTGTTCAGATACATGTATAGAAGAAGAAGAGTTGGAATTAACCACGATAGGTGTTCAGTCAAAACAAATATAATAAAGGTAAAGAAGGGTAGAGAAGCCGAGGGAGTATAAAAGTTATGAGTAATGGAGCCTGGAATCAATGCTGATTAAGTGAGGTCATGAGGGGAAGAGTGTCAGGAAAATGAAATGTCAGGGGATTCTAAGTCTTAGTGGGCTTCAGGAAATATTAAATTAAAGGGAATGAACCCTAAAGGCATGAGGAAAAAGAAGATGCTTGAAGTTAAAATTATGGAGGGGTTACCATTTTGGAAAATAAGGAAAGGCAAGTGAATCAGTTCAATGAAGTGGGGATAAAATACAGCAAATGTAGTAATACTCTTCCAAAGGAAAATACCATACAAATTTAAGAGATCATTTCCAATCTCCTAGACCCGTATTTGCATGTGTTATAGCGTTTCAATTTGGGGAGCACACTTAGAAAGCATAAGCAATGAAGAACTTCCCTTGTTTGTCTAGTTTCCAAGATATTAGTGAAATTGCATTAGGAAGAGGGAAAATAAAAAGCAGGTAGGCGAAAGTGTATGAGTTTTCAATGTATGTCTTATTAATAACGCCATCTCTCCAGGGAAATGGCACTGAAAGACACTACCCAGGATTACTGTCCCTGGAGTGGTTTAGATGACAGATATAAAGCAGGAACAGCAAATTTTGTTATTTCCCTACACTGTTGATGACATGGAGCCCAGGCTGAGTTATGTGAGGTTGTTCAGGTCTTTCCAAACTAAACATAGTTTGTCAGTTTTCGAAATCGTAAAGAATGACCCATCTTCCTACCTTTACCCCTGACCTCACTCATAGCTTTTTCTTTTTTAATTATTGTGCCTCTTACATCAAACACTTAAATGGGGAGATTGCTGGTCTTAGCTGACTCTACCCGTGCTTTCCATCCTTCCTCATCCACCTTCAAAGTTATGGATGCATTCCAAACTGATTAAATGGGTCATAGCCTTTTGGAGAGGTCAAAGCCAGCTGGTTCCAGTCAATTGTATTCCTTCCAATTGACAAACGATAAATGGAGTTTTTGCTCAGGCGGTTGGCTCTACAGTTGGTGATTGATGACTTGATATTATGCCTTTCAAGCTGGAGTAACATCTCACCCCCAGCCAGAGTCCATGAATCTATCTAGATCTGGGGTTAGCCCATCTGCCCACACTACAAAACACCGTATATGAGACTATTTCTAAGTTCAGTTACATAGTCAAGGAGATATTTATGAATCCATTTTCTTCAATATTTATAGAGTAGACATATACACCAATCTATTGGCTGTGAGGAAATAGAGCTCTATCTTTAAGGATAAGTAGTCATTCTTCAATAAACAGAAGGAAAATCTGATTTTTTTGAAAAAAGCAAAGAAAAGCACATGAAGAGAGATAATATTCAGAAAATTTAAGTAATTTGATGTGGCTGTAGCATAGACAAAGAACAGGGCATAGAAGGGCAAACTGCAAAGATAGACTGGACCCAGATTAATCAAAACATTCATAAGGGGAATATATTTTTGGCAGTTCCAAAACAAGACATGTTATCAGAATTACTCACCTAGACACTTAAAAATACAGATATCTGATTCTAGTCTTACTAAATCAGAATCTCTGAGAGCAGGACCCAGAAATGCATATATTTTAAAAACTTAGTTTCAGGAACTATCAGAGCCTTGTTACTCAAAGATTGGATATTTGATAGAAATGCTGAATCTCATAGCAAACCTGCAGAATCAGAATCTGCAATTTCATAAAATCCTCAAATGATTCCTATGCATGTTAAAACTAAGAAGCATGGTCTAGTCTAGAGAAAGTCCTTAAGAGTACCTAAGTGTGTGAAATTAAAGACCAGAAATACATAGTAGGCTTGTGCAGCACTGTTAGTTAAAAAACAAAAGGAATGCATATGAAAACGTGTACATTTGGATCACCCTTTCAAATCTGTCCCACATGGTAAACTGAATATTTATCAGTAATATAAAATATGACTAGCTTTCATAAAATCATACGGGGAAGCAAGGGAGGGGTAAATGTCACCATTGATCATAAAATAACCTCTTATGACCCAAAATCCAATCCTGACATAAATCTGCATCTCCCGGGATCAAAAAATAACCTCAATATTTTAGAGCCAATGAAAGGCATTGGAAACTTTACTCAGTTCATTATACAATGAAAGGAAATAGCTATTACTTTTAAGAGCATTTCACATTTGTCATTCCTGATTCACATACTTTAATTCCAGGCTAAATTGGAAATTTAACCTAGCTAAGGACAATGGAGCAATAGCTGACTATAAAAAGCCGTCATCATCATCATCGTCGTCGTCGTCATCATCATCATCATCATCACCATCATCATCATCACCATCATCATATAGAGAACATTTGCAAATGTCCAGCACTGTGCTACCATTTCACACAAGCACTGGTTTCTCATAGGAATCATCACTCCATTTAACAGATGAAAAAACTGAGATGTTGAATGGGAATGTCTGTGGTCACATGGCTAAAAAGCAGCAGAGTTGGAATACAATCCCTATCATCTGACTTCCTATGTCTTGCTTCTGACCACTCTAACTGAAACTTAATTGTAAGAGGATATGCATGCAAGCCCCAGCTATACCATCCTGCAGACTTCATCATAAAATGTCTCAGCCAGTTTCTCCACCTGCAAGTCAAAAAAGAAATATCTAATCTACCAGGTTTTTAATGATTAGCTGAGATTGAGTCTGAGAAAAAAAGCATTGTATGATGCAAATCACAATAAGCAATCAACAGAGAGCTGTTATTTTGACCTTGCATAGCTGTCTCTGAATAATTGTAATTATCTTATAAAATTGTGTTTCTATCAAATGCACACTTCTTGAGAGTAGGAAACTCTCTACAATATCTCTGGAGTGTGTGGTCAGGTAGACAGGTTAGACACCTAGTGAAGGGTTTCTAACTGAAAGAAATGAAAGACAGTTACCTGTGAAAATAGAAAAAAGACACGGTGACAGTTTGGAAAAAACATTAGATGGGGAGCAAGCTGGTCTAACTTTTTCTCTAACTCTTGCTCTGATAAACTATATAGCATTGGACAAGTCATTCCTGTAAACCAAGACCCCACGCTGTCATCAGTAATATGACCACATTGGTCTATAAGACTTCTAAGCTCTCTTTTAGCTCTAAGATCATATGAGTCTGTGTTTAGGCATCGAAATTGCTATGCTCAGAAACGCTGAGGTGTTACACCACTTTACAAAAAACCCGCTAGACAATGGATTACAAAGTATATAATGTCAGGGTCTAGAAGTATGACAGTAAACTCTAAGGGAAAAAGAATATAGTCAGGTTCTGTTTTATCCTGTGGTTTATACTTGGATTTCATCTACTCATTTCTGAAAAGCAGAAGAAAGGACAGGTAAAGTTTCTGCTTTTCATGGAGCTTACAACTGAATGGAGGAGACAGAAGAAAACAATAAACAATGAATTAACTACATTCTGATACATGCTGCGAAGGAAATAGGGTGCTGAAGTCAGGAATCAACTGTGCCTTGGTGAAGAAGCTTAGGCAGGAGAATGGTCAGACTTCCATTTCAAATTGTTGACATTCAACTGAGACCTAGACCTGAAGGGTAAGAAGACAGGATAATTTCAGGCAAGGAAAAAAGCCAACACTAAAATCGTGACATTAGAAAGAAGTTGGCATGTTGGAGGACCAAAAAGAATTCAGTGTTGTTGGTACAAAGGAGTAACATGCAGAGAGGCACAAAATAAACTTGGTAGGAACCCTGACCTTGGAGTCCTTGGCTAAAGGATGATCTATTATTTAACTTTCCTGATACAGGTTTTTAAGCAGAAAATTTATAGCAAATATTCACTGAGTTCTTATTATTTATCAGGTGCTGTCCTCATTGCCTTTCATATATTAACTTATTTAATTATCACCATAATCCTATGAGGTGGGAACTGTTATCACCCATGGATGAGGAATCTGAACAAAGAGAGGTTAATTAACTAGCTGAGAATCACACAGCAAGGACATTTCTGAGCCCAGATTCATTACTAGGCAGCCTGACTACAAAGCCTGTGCTCTTAACAAATGTGCCATGCAGGTGTGTTTTATAACTTGGAGGTTTCAGGTGCTTGATTTGTGTTGACTGAGAACATTCCAGAACCGAGTTTGATTTCCCTTTTCCCTACGTTATGAAGAAGCACTGCTTGACACGATGTAACAGTACATGGAGTGTTTGTGAATGCCATGAGCCCAACTCCTTCAAAATGAAAAGTCAACTCTTAAAAGAACAGACTAGTAAGCAGAAGGTTGCTGATATCTGAAAGATTATTTTCTTAACACATTTCATGACACATTTAGCCGTGTCTTCAGACTCAGTGAAATTAACCTCAGTATAAGCTTGATTTATATTATTCTGGATGAGGTGGGTTTTTTTTTGTTTATTTGTTTGTTTGCTTTTTTTCAGTTAAAACAACTGACTCAGATCCACTGGCAGAGTTGCCCAGAGTTCTTTGTGCCTCAGTTGGCACACCTATGAGATGGAGATTATATACCTATGTGCAAATATAGACAAATAGTTCATATAGAAGAGTAGTCAGATAGATACATAGACAGACAGATAGATAGATGATGGACGGACAGACAAACAGGCAGGCAGATAGGGGCAGATATATGAGAAGGTATTTAATGACACTTCTATTATTAATATGCTAAGCAAACAATAATGTCAATTTACATATATATTGAGTGTCCTGTGCATCAGTTGTGTTCCAACCATTTTGCATGAATTCTCTTAATCCTTTACACAATTCCATAAATTACATATAATTACCTCCATTTTACAAATGAGGACACTGAGGCACAGAGAGATTAAGTAACTCCTTCAAGGTCACAGAGTTATTAGCAGGTAGTGGTGTCAGGATTCACGCCCACCAAATCCATCTTTAGACTCTTTCTCCTAACCGCTACCTCTACTCTCCCTCATGCATATCTTAATTAGTCCTCCTTTACTACTGTCAGGAAAGACTCATTCCTTTTGCTTTTCCCAACCTCACTATATAGAGCATAGTAACACTGAATAATATTTCTGATAGCTGTCAAAGAGAGTAACTAATTAAAAAGGAAGAGCATGTCAGTTTCTTCTTTGCAGGGGAAATCCTTAAAATAACATTTATCTACCTCTCTGACTTTGTGCTTAAAGAGGCAGGCCAAGATATCTGGAAAGAAGTCAGCCTTTTCTGAGGCACCCTAAGGTGGGTGCTTATATCCTAGCCCATGTTCCCATAAAACTTTCTCTCTCCTGCTCCTATAGCCCTATCTAGAGTCATTTAATGGGTATCTAAAGGCCTTGCCAATGTACCCAGCCTGTATCTGTCCCGGAGTTGCTTCCAGCATACCCCACAGTAGAGTAGTCAAACTTCTATAGCACGAGTGTGTCCACAGAGAGAACTTAACCCATTGGGATCAGCTGTGTTAACAATGCACCATTTTTGTTTTGATAGCGCCCAATGCATCCTCACTATAGAACAATTACATCACGAAGATTGCTGTGCTTCCTGATTATACCTCTTTCTTACACTATTGTATAAGTGATCAAGGGTAGGTGCTGTCTTGTTTCAGAAAGTGTCCAGATTTTTTCTTTTTTTCTGTAAGAAAGATATAATTAAAGATATTGCTAAGGACCTCTCACTATTTTTGTGTCATCTGCCTTTTTTTTGATTGCTGGAAAAAGCTTCAATTTTATGTTTTCTTTTGTAGAAAATCAAAACTGGAATAACTGGGCATCTTTATATATGCATCCCATGTTTTTTGGTCACCAGAAAACTACAGGTTAATTCTTTCTATCTATCCATCCATCCTTCCATCTTCCCATCCATCCATCCATCAGTCTAATCTAAGAAAGAATCATCTCACTAAACATTTAGTGAATGAAGGAAGGAAAAAATTGATGTCATATAGACTAATGTCCTTTACTAAGTATCTTGAAACAGTATGTCATAGATGAATAAGATAGGCACTACATGACACAAACCCATCTGTACAACTGGAAGAAACACTCGATTTTTCTATCAATATTTTCCCTAAATACTCATATTTTTTGGTAAAAACAAAATAAGGCTAAATACAGAGATAAAGAAATGCACACAGCTTTGGCAAACAATATAGCCACGAGAACACATCTAATCAGTCATATCTACAGTGGCTATATTTTGGTAAAAATTCTGCCTATACCTGCACTCGAAATCTAAAACTTGCCATGGCAAACACCTGCTGAGATACGTTCACTTACTGCTATTCTTTCTGTAGTAAACAACTTTTGTCTAACACTCCCTGTTCCTTGGGGAAATTGCTTCTTCCTAACTTTATTGATTTGATTTGAGTACAACTGCCACCCATTACCCCCCCTACCCCCCGAGCAGAAAAGCTGACCTGGACTTAATGAATCATAACAGCCCATTTTACTAGCCACAGTGTTTGATCCAGGAATGG
The DNA here is from genome assembly GCF_018350215.1 of Panthera leo. Classification (NCBI taxonomy): domain Eukaryota; kingdom Metazoa; phylum Chordata; class Mammalia; order Carnivora; family Felidae; genus Panthera; species Panthera leo. Next base: position 190,217,027 of record NC_056682.1, read on the forward strand.
ACAAATGAACAATGTGGAGCCAATGAATCTTTCTCTTGGAGTACTCAGTTTGGAGCTGGTGTAAAAGGATCACAAAGCTACAGTAAGGTGAATTGAAGGTGTTCATTGTCATCTTCTCCACGATGTAGGAAAGAGTGACAAGTACAGTGTTGGAGAGAGAGAGAGAAGAAATGGGAGTAGGAGGGAGACAAGACAGGGACTAAGGACTTCAATGGACTCGTTTGTACCTTTCACGCTTGAAATCAGCTCCACTTCTGGACTCAGACTCAGCTCGTGTTCCCACACTTAAACCTGCAGGTGTTCTAACTAATATAGTTCCTGAGAATTCTTTCTCTAGTCACATTAAGCTATTAAACTACTTGCTATTCAGGTTAGAATGCATTTTTTCATACTTACCTCTGCATTATGCACACATACTCTCTATTTCAGTTATTTATTGCTGTGTAACAAACTACTCCAAAACTTAGTGGCTTAAAACAGTCTTTCATTTTGCTCATATTATTGAGAATCAGGAGTTTATAAAGGGCCTGGCTCCATGTGGCTTCAGCTAAGGTGTCTGGGACTAGAAGTCATACTTCTAAGTCTCTTCATGTACATGTCTGGTGCCTAAACACAAGGCTCCCTGGACTCTCGTTCTCAGTGTGACGTCCCATCCTCAGAGTCTCTTGCCAAGGCTCAGACTTCTCACACCCTACGGGCTTCAAGCAGGGGCTCTTCAGCAGTGGCTTATAAGAAGAAACATCCTAAAAGCAAGAGTTCCAAGGGGCCTAGGTGGAAGGGTAACATTTCTTAAGGTCTAGCCTCAGAAGTTACACAGCATCAACTCTGCCACAGTGAGAGGCAAAGGGCCAGCCCAGTTAAGGACTGGGGACCACATAAAAGCAGGAATACCATGAGGTATGGCTCATGGTCTCAGGAGAGATCTTTAGAAACCAGATATCACCCACCCAACTCTGTCTGGAATTGGATGTCCTTGTTGTCCTGGTTATTCCTACATACCCCTGGGTTCTTAGCACAAATACTCCCTTCTCTGACAAATCTTTCTTTCTTCCCATGTACATACTTCTGTCACAGTGTGTTATATCTCCTTGTAGTATGATTTATGAGTTTGTCTCTATACTAGGCTCTGAACACCTTGAGGGGGTTAAAGATGTCTTAATTCATCTTTATATCTGAGACCTTATCACTGGTGCTCAATAAATGTTGTCTGGGTGAACAAGCATATATATGTCAACACATTTACTCTGCAAGTTGAAAAAAATTGCAGAAGATGGATTCAAGTGGAACTCTTGCTCCCAGAGAAGTTTCTGGGTCAGGACTACGTCAGCTTGTGGACTATTTCCCTACATGATATTTTCACACATGATGTCAACTAATATCAGGATATAAAAAATCGACTCAGCCCAAAGTAGTCAAAGCAACTGATGTCAAAGTGTTACAGGATCCTGTCACCTCGATGAGCCCTGTCCTTCTCACACACTTCAAGAAAACTTGTGAAGTCATACATTTATCTAGTCAGGTCCACAAAAAAAAAAATGTAGCACAGGACAAAACACAGCTGGGATTTAGTTAGAGGAAAATTATTTTCCATGATTTTTCTAATTTGATATTTCATAATATTTACTAAGGCTCCATGTGACTATGAGCTATGAAGGTACCGCCCTTACAAGGATGCATTATACAACCCTCTGCAGATGAGAAGCTGATACACGTGAGCTGATACACGCGAAAATATAGACACTTGCATGTAAGTTCCAATAACCACGAGGGTGAGATACACATCCCAATCATTGCCAACAGAAAATTAGATTATTCTAAGCTTCCTTCCTTTCACCTTACTAAGTGTAAATCTAAGAAATCACAGGAATTTATGTGTGTGTATGGTTCTGTGCGTATATGTGATAAGAACACATTACATGAAATCTACTCTCTTAACTAATTTTGAAGTACATGATCCCATATTGTTAACTATAGACACTAGGCTGCACAACAACAAATCTGCAGGACTAATTCACCTAGCATTACTGAAACTTAGTACCCACTGAGCAACAACTCATAAAAAAAAAAACAAAATCAAAAACAAAAAACCAAGCAATGAAAACAAAAACCAAAGGGATACAACATTCTGGAAGGTGTTGGATATGTCTCTTTTTTCTTTATTCTGGTTAAGGTATCAGAGGTGTTTGCATATGTCCAAACTCATCAATTTGTACACATTAAATATATGCAGTTCTTTGTATATCAATTACACCTTAATAAAGCTGTTTCAAAAGAAATCAGTCAAAAATTTTCATTTTCTACTCTTATACTTTGTTTCTGTAAAGAATAAGGAGGGACATACTTGAAGAAGGAACTAAGAAGACCAATGAAAGGAAAAAAAAAAACAACACAGAAGATAACTGAATGCTGAAATCAGTAAAGAGGACAGATCCTTAGAGAGAAACAAGGAAAAAGAAAACATAATTTGGGATAGGGAATGGGTTGAATGAAGACCCCACAGCAACCTGGAAAAACTCCGAGATAGAATTTTTTTCAAATTGTGGTTTGACCCACGCTGCCGCTTAATTAAATGTTAACATGCAGGTTAAGCTCAGCAAGACATTAGAAATAGTAAGATAAGATGAATCCACAGAAATATTTAGAGAACAGCAAAAATACAATTAAAAAGAAAGCTAGAGGGACACCTTGGTGACTCAGTTAATTAAGCATCTGACTCTTGATCTCAGCTCAGGTCGTGATCTCAGGGTTGTGAGTTCAAACCCTGCATTGGGCTTTCAGTTGGGCATGAAGCATACTTAAAAAAAAAAAGGAAAGAAAAGAAAAGAAAACAAAAGAACAACAACAACAAAAAAAGCTAGAAGCATATGACAGAGAATGAGAGTGATTCATGAAGCTATGTGATAATTGCCAGGATGTTCCAGGCCCAAAGCAAGACACACAGTGTAACCTGTTTGGATATTTACTAATTTGGCAGGCAGTGAGTGTTCCTACGCCTGCTGACTCTAAAACTTTATTGACATCACCTCTCAGAGAGGAGTTGTTAGCATCTTTCATCAAAGTCTCTCCTCGAACACGAGAAATGGGTCACATGTATCCAAAATTTGTAAGAATTATAAACCAGAATTTGGATCCCTCAAGAGTATGGCTGTCAACTGGGAGACATCAAACACCAGGACCAGACTGTAAATTATCACAGACTTTGCAGACCATACTATCTGTCACAATTGCTTAACTCCATCTTGTAGCATGGAAGCAGATAAATACAGTATGTACTGAAACTGGTATATTTTGTGTTTCAATATAGTTTATGTATTATGATGGAATTTTGAATTTCATTTGGTCTTCACATGCCACATTTTTTTAATATGAAATTTATTGTCAAATTGGTTTCCATACAACACCCAGTGCTCATCCCAACAGGTGCCCCCCCACAATGTCCATCACCCACTTTCCTCGGCCTCTCCCTGCCGCATCAACCCTCAGTTTATTCTCAGTTTTTAAGAGTCTCTTATGGGTTGGCTCCCTCCCTCTCTAACCTTTTTTTCCTTCCCCTCCCCAATGGTCTTCTGTAAAGTTTCTCAAGATCCACATAAGAGTGAAAACATATGGTATCTGTCTTTCTCTGTATGACTTATTTCACTTAGCATCACACTCTCCAGTTCCATCCACGTTGCTACAAAAGGCCATATTTCATTCTTTCTCATTGCCAAGTAGTATTCCATTGTGTATATAAACCACAATTTCTTTATCCATTCATCAGTTGATGGACATTTAGGCTCTTTCCATAATTTGGCTATTGCTGAAAGTGCTACTATAAACATTGGGGTACAAGTGCCCCTATGCATCAGCATTCCTGTAACCCTTGGGTAAATTCCTAGCAATGCTATTGCTGGGTCATAGGGTAGATCTATTTTTAATTTTTTGAGGAACCTCCACACTGTTTTCCAATTTGCATTCCCACCACCAGTGCAAGAGGGTTCCCGTTTCTCCACATCCTCTCCAGCATCTATAGTCTCCTGATTTGTTCATTTTAGCCACTCTGACTGGCATGAGGTGATATCTGAGTGTGGTTTTGATTTGTATTTCCCTGATGAGGAGTGATGTTGAGCATCTTTTCATGTGCCTGTTAGCCATCTAGATGTCTTTAGAGAAGTGTCTATTCATGTTTTCTGCCCATTTCTTCACTGGATTATTTGTTTTTCAGGTGTGGAGTTTGGTGAGCTCTTTATAGATTTTGGATACCTGCCCTTTGTCTGATATGTCATTTGCAAATATATTTTCCCATCCCATCGGTTGCCTTTTAGTTTTGTTGATTGTTTCCTTCGCAGTGCAGACACTTTTTATCTTCATGAGGTCCCAATAGTTCATTTTTGCTTTTAATTCCCTTGCCTTTGGAGATGTGTCAAGTAAGAAATTGCTGCGGCTGAGGTCAGAGAGGTTTTTCCCTGCTTTCTCCTCTAGGGTTTTGATGATTTCCTGTCTCACATTCAGGTCCTTTATCCATTTTGAGTTTATTTTTGTGAATGGTGTAAGAAAGTGGTCTAGTTTCATTCTTCTGCATGTTGCTGTCCAGTTCTCCCAGCACCATTTGTTAAAGAGACTGTCTTTTTTCCATTGGATATTCTTTCCTGCTTTGTGAAAGATTAGTTGGCCATCCTTTTGTGGGTCCAATTCTGAAATCTCTATTCTATTCCATTGGTCTATGTGTCTCTTTTTGTGCCAATACCATGCTGTCTTGATGAGTACAGTTTCAGCAATCAGACAACAAAAAGAAATCAAAGGCATCAAAATTGGCAAAGATGAAGTCAAGCTTTCACTTTTCGCAGATGACATGATATTATACATGAAAAACCTGATAGACTCCACCTATGGTAGTATGTCAATACTACCCAAAGCTATCTACACATTCAATGCAATCCCAATCAAAATTGCACGAGCATTCTTCTCGAAGTTAGAACAAGCAATCCTAAAATTTGTATGGAACCACAAAAGACCCCAAATAGACAAAGTAATATTGAAGAAGACCAAAGCGGGAGGCATCACAACCCCAGACTTTAGCCTCTACCACAATTTTTTTTAATTTGTTTAGCAATTTAAAAATGTAAAAATAATCTTAGCTTTCAGGCCATACAAAAATGGGGGGCAGTCTGGATTTGGTTCATTGTAGTTTGGTGATCCCTCATACAGACTAACTCTACTTAGTGACAGAATAAAGGGATCAATTCTTTTTGCACCTATACATACCCAAAGGTGTCAGCTAGAGTTACCTTATCTTGTTTTTAAATCTGATTAGTTTGGACTACTATTCCACAAGTTGAAAAGCAAACGTCCAAAGTCTTCTCTCTCTCTCCCGCTTTCTCTTTCTTTGTGCATATGTGCCTTTGCCTATCTCTGACATCACTCTCTATCTCTATCTCTGTATCTCTCTATGTCCCTCCCACTCCCCCCACAACATTTATTATCCCTCTTTCAACTCATCCTTCAGTTCCAATCAGCTACAATGTAGCAAAATTTCTTGTTGACCTACATTTGCTAACACTTAAATGGTTGGAAAAATTTTACCGGGATAATATTTTGTGTCATGTGAAAATTACATTTAATTCAAATTTCTGTGACCACAAATAACATTTTCTTTTGGAATACAATCTGGAAATTGCATTATAATGTTTTTATATGCAGGAAAAGAAAAGAGTTCTAAGAATCAGACAGCCCTGAGTTCAAGTTAGAGCCCCACCAAATGAGTACTATATATAATCATTGCTAAGCAACACAACTAAATTTCAAAGTAATTTAAAAACACTTTTTAAGAGGGCACCTGGGTGGCACAGTCAGTTAAGCATCCAACTTCAGCTCAGGTCATGATCTCATAGCTTGTGACTTGGAACCCTGCATCGGGCTCTGTGAAGACAGCTCAGAGCGTGAACCCTGCTCTGGATTCTGTGTATCCCTCTCTCTCTGCCTTTCCCTCACTTATGTTCTGTCTCTCTTTCTCTTAAAAACAAATAAGCATTAAAAAAAAAGTTTTAATAAAAAAATAAAAAAAAAAACACTTTTTAAGCAAAATTAATGGAGTCCTATTTCAATTAAGTCATTCAGCCAGCATTTAAGCCTGGTCAATGACACAGCTGAGATTCAAACTCAAGTCAGATTCTGGAAACTTTCTTCCCCTAACAATGATGCATTATCGTTTTCTATCAAGTCATTTTTTCTTGCGTAGGCAGTTCTGTGTAGGGACTTCTACAATAATCAGGATTATCAGAATAGAGAATGATTTCCTCATGGTGCAAAATCTCAGAAGAAACTGAGGGTCAGAGAGCTAAAATGAATTTCAGAAGAATCCTTGCCGTTTTCCCATGCTCTACCACAGGGAATCTAACTGGATATGGATGGAAAGAAGTGTAACAATTACTTGCTTGTTTGGTTTTTGGTTTTTTTTTTTTTAATCAGAAAAAGGTAATGGTCAACAGTTTTAAGAAATGGACAAGACAGACACAACAATAGAAGTGAGTGCACAAAGTCCTGGCTCTGAGAGTCCAGGGAGCAGAGACAGTGGGGAGAATGTCTTTCAGTGGCTCATTTCAGTGGAGGGACCACCCCGACTTGTACAGAAAGCTTTATTACAGACCTTAAAAGAACCAATAAATGAAATATCAAAAATCACAGAGCAAAATACAAAAACCTGAAACACTCAAGAGGAGAAATTTGGAGTGTAGACACATAGACCAACCACCTAGATTCTTCTTAATTGCTCTAGCAATAAGTCCCTCAAGGTTTGCTACAGCTGCAGAGAGCCACAGCAAACTCTCCTTAGGGTCGTCCACATCTGATCACCGATCAGTTCTTGGGTATTAAGGCCCAATCATTTTGGCTCAACTTTGGGCGACTCTGATGGTCTGTGTTTGTTCCAGAGCTCCTTGTCGAGTTGGGAGAGACTTTGCCAGGCCTTTGACATGATTAGGTGTCTCCTTGGACCCAATCTTGCTTTCCTCTTCTCTCTTCCAAAGGAGCTAATTCCTAATAAACATCAAGCAGGCTAAACTCCATCCTAGCATCTACATCCAGTGATGCCAACCACCAATAAACGATACTGAAATTGGTCGGAGAAAGCAGGTACCGTGAGGGGTTCTGGAGATGGATCACTTGCTGCCCAGCTGGCAATAAGGAGAGCCCACCTACAGCAGGCAGGACATCATGAGACCTTGTTCCCCAAAGAGAGCACACTTTCTCCAGGAGACACAGCAAAGGTACTACAGAACCATTGGCTACTACAGAACCATTGGCTACAACCATTGGCTACACGACGGAACCCTCTGTCCAAGGACCAGCAGTGAAGGAAAGGAATCACCATCTTGGCAGAAGTCACTGATCACCAAGGAGACATCAGACTGCAGTCACAAAATGGGGGTAGAGAGGAATAGGTGTGGCACCCAGGTGATCTCCTCAGGCTTGTTTTGGTAGCTTCTTGCCCAAATTGTGACTTCACAACAACAAAATATGAAATAACACTTATGTTTTCCTGTGGAAAAATATCTGCAATCTAAGAATATTATCTCTGGCCCCAATTTTTTTCAATTACATATCAGCAGTAAAGAATCAGAGAATTTAATTCAAAAAATATGACTTAACAATATAAAAATAGAAATAAAGCTCCAAGAATGTACATTTTCCCACCATGAAACCATTTAACACCCTAAGAATATTAAAAATTGAAGTCCAGTAACTATTGGAGACGATGTGCCTGAAACTTGTCTCAAAGTTACATTTTGTGGTTTATAAAGTTGAAACTGTTGACATCTTCCACTCTTCTATGCAGACCCTGATTTTTGTATTTGAGAGACTATTCCTTCTGTAGGTGCTGAGATAACAGGGAAACTCAGAAAATTCTGCAAAATGAACAATATTTTCAGTCATTTTTCTATGCTAACCTGTACAAATTAGAACTCAAATGTTCTCACAGGTATTATTTCTTTCTCCATTCAGAGTATATTTCTTCAACAAATATTTTGGCAGGGTAAAACTCATCAAATAACTTCTCCATTCAAATTTTTTAATGTTTCGAAATCACATGCTGTAAAATTAGTCCTCATCAATTTTGTTTCACTCTGTTATTAAATATGAATTCAACCAGTAACAACTCCAATGAATTTTTTTTACCAATCAAGATGTTCCAAAGCACAAATAGCGAATTTCAAAATTATGTCTTATACATATTTGAGCACTCATTCTTCAATCTGTTAAATTCCTACTTTGATTTTGTTGTAATTAAGTGTCATTGACTTCTCATTTGCAAGCTTTGTTGTCAAGAACCGTAATTCAATAAAAGTGTCAAAATCTGAAGTTTCATGGATTCCATCCATGAAACACTTGATTAAAGTATTCCAGCAGATTCTGATTTTTCAAAAAAGCAACCAGGATTGAGAAGATTCAGTTATAGGTGAATACATTCCAATGCAATAAGTTTCAATGTAGGTCACGTGTGATGACTTTCAAAATAATTGTTCTAAGGCTCAAACTTTCCTAAAATCTAAGTGATGATGGACAGCAACGAGAAGCACGTACACTCTTGAAGAATATCTATATTTATTTGCAACTGTGATTAAATACAACATAAAATTTACCATCTTAATCTTTGTAGGTGTACAGTTTATTAGTGTTAAGTACATGCACAATGCTGTGCAACCAATTCAGAGAACTCTTTCATCTTATAAATTATACCCATTGAATAATTCCTCACTTCCCCTTCTCCCCAGACACTGGCAACCACCACCCTACCTTCTGTCTCTTTTCATTTGACTGCTCTAGGTACATGTAAGTGGAATCACACAGTATTTGTCTTTCTATGGCTGACTTAAATTTGACTTACCATAACGTCCTGAAGGCATGTATCAGAATTCCCTTCCTTTTAAAGGCTGAATAATATTCCCTTGTATGTATTTACTGTTAACCTTAAATATAAAATTGTCAGTTATTTTACCAGAAAAAAATGGTTTTTTTTTTTGGGGGGGGGGGGGGATAGTAGAGAACTGCAATTTGGTGCAAGCATGATATGGCAAAACCATAGTCAAGTCAAACAAAGGAGAGAAACATTATTTTACAAAGAAATAGGAGGAGGTTGGCAGGAATCGTTTTGAATGGAAGTCCACTGGAGTTCAGGTGATGACAGTTTCTCATTGGCTGAGCTGCAGGGGGAGTCGACTTCTTATAGGAAATGCAACGTACATCTTTTCCCTGTTGAGGTCTGTAACTGACAATTCTTTCCATAACCGATGTCAAATGGTATGGCTCCTCCTTCTAGCCTTCCAACTCTACTTTAGTGAGGTCTCTCTTTATTAATTTCCACAACACCACTGACAGGCTCTTTCCTTGACCAAACTTTAATTAGACTCCTCTGAGCCCTCTTCTCAAATAGGCCTCAACCTCGGCCTCTGTCCTTGCTGAGGCTGCACAGCTCAGTCTTAGCAAGAATCCTGCTAAGTCAGTATGAAGACAATACTCAACTCTTGATATCTGGTCACTCTTGATATCTGATTAAGTTCCTCATCCCCCTCTGATATTTAATCCCTTGGCCTGCTTTCAGCATGAACCCTGCTGAGTCTAAGTTGGTTCAGCAGGAATACCCTCCCTTAATGCCTCCTCTTTAAAAATTCACTAACTACCTCACTCTGCTCATTGACTATAAATTCCCACTTGTCCTTTTATTCCTGATTTCTTTCCCTATTGAAATGCCCCTGTTGCAATAGTCTTGAATGGAGTTTCCATTACTGTTTGAACAAGTGTCAGAATAATTTCATCTTTAATAGCACATTGTGTTTATCCACTCATCAGATGGACGCGGGTTGCTTCTGCCTTCTGGCTGTTGCAAGTAACACTGCTATAAACATGAATGGACAAATATCTCTGAGACCTGGCTTTCAATTCTTTTGAGCATATACCCACAAGTGAAATTGATGGATTACATGGTAATTTTTTGCCCAGCTTTGTGAAAAATCCCTATCCTATTTTCCACAGTGGCTATATCATTTTACATCCTCCCCAAAAGTGCACAAGAGTATCAATTTCTCCTTGCCAACACTTGCTATTTTCTGGGGTTTTTTTATTTATTTGTTTGTTTTTTTAGAGTAGCCATCCTAATGGATGTGAGGTAGTATCTCATTATGGTTTGATTTATGTTCCTGTAAGATCGGTGACGTTGATTATCCTGTCATGTCTTTCTTGGTTATTTGCATATCTTCTTTGGAAAAATGTATATTCAAGTCCTTTGTACATTTTTTAAAAATTTTATTGTTTATTTTTGAGAGAGAGAGAGAGAGAGAGAGAGAGGGAGGGAGGGAGGGAGGGAGGGAAAGGGGGAGGGGCAGAGAGAAAGGGAGACACAGAATCCAAAGCAGGCTCCAGGCTCCAATTTGTCAGCACAGAGCCCAACACGGGCTTGAACTCACAGACCACGCAAGACTGACCTGAGCCAAGGTCAGACGTTTAACCAACTGAGTCACCCAGGTGCCCCCTTTGTAAATTTTTAATTGGGTTGCTTGTTTTTGTTGCTGAACAGTAGGAGTTCATTATATGTTCTGGATATTAACCCCTTATCAGATATATAATTTGTAAGTATCTCCTATTCTAGAAGCTATCTGTTCACTCTATTGATTTTGTATTTTGATGTACACAAGTTTTTAACGTTGATGTAAGTCAATGTATCTATTTTTACTTTTGTTGCTTGTGCTTTTGGCATTATATCCAATAAATCATTGGCAAAATTATGTCATGAAACTTTTTCCCTATGTTTCCTTCTAAGAGTTTGGTAGGTTTCTCTTTTATGTTCAGATCTTTCATCCATTTTCAGTTAATTTTTGTATATAGTGTTTGGTTTGGTAAGGGTGCAACTTCATTCTTTTGCATATGGATACCCAGTTTTCCCTCTGTTGAAGGGACTGTTCTGTTCCCATTTAATAGTTTTTTCATGTTTGTTGAAGATCATTTGACCATATATGTGAGGGCTTATTTTGGGGTTTTCTATTCTATTCCATTGATCTATATGTATGGTTTTTACCACTAACCACCCTATTTTGATTACTTTAGCTTGGCAATAACTTTTGAGTTAAGAAGTGTAAGACCATCAACTCTGCATTTTTTCAAGATCGTTTTGGCCCTCTGGCGTCCCTTGAGATTCCATTATGAATTTTAGGGTAGATTTTGTAATACCATTTACAAAAAAAATGTTAATGGAATTTTGATAAGTATTACATTAAATCTGCAGATTGCTTTGGGTGGTATAGACATCTTAACAATTAAATATTCCAATCCATCAGCACAGGATGTTTTTCCATTTATTTGTGTCTTCTTAAAATTTGTTTAAGCAATGTTTTGTAGTTTTAAGTATATGTATCTTTTGCCTTGCTGGTTAAGTGTATTCCTAAGTATTTTATTCTTTTTGATGCTTTGAAAATGATAGTTTATTTTTAATTTCCTTTTCAGATTATGCACTATTCTTGAATAGTATGGTACGCAGTATAAAGAAATGCAACTGATGTTGTGTATTGGTTTCTTATCCTACAAGTTTGCTAAGTTCTTTTATTAGTTCTAACAGGTTGTGGGTTTTTTTGTATATGTGGAATCTGTAGGGATTTCAACATACAAGATCATATTGCTGCAAACAGAAATAATATTACTTCTTCCATTCCAATTTGGATTCATTTTTTTCTTTGTTTTGCCTAACTGCTCCTTCTAGGATGTCCAGTACTCTGTTGAAGAGAAGTGGCAACAGCAAACATCCTTTTTTCCCCAATCTTGGAGGAAGGGCTTTCAGTCTTTCACCATTGATTATGATGTTAGCTGTGGGTTTTCACACATGGTGTTCCTTCTATTCCTAGTTTGTTGAGTTTTTATAAAGGGTGTTGACTTTCACCAAATGATTTTCTGCATCAAATGAGAAGATCATACAGGGGTTTTTCCCCTTCCTTCTGTTAATGTGGTGTATTATATTGATTGATTCCACTCTTTTCTTTCTGTCCCAAGGGAGGAGCTGGGAAATGGGTGCCATATTAGTTTTCCCTCCAATACTACTTATTATGTTTCCCCAACCCAAACTCAAAATATAAAGCCAGAAAGGTATTCCATTGAGAAATTTGTGTGCTTGTCAGGAGGGATACTAACATCAGGCTTTAATTTTCTGAGCTATAGAATTTCAAAGACCCATCCTATTCTGTTACTGGGTCAGAACATATAGAATGTTTTTCTGCAAAATTTGACTAGCATCCTTGGTAAGGCAAAGGGATTTCATGTCAGACACTCTCTTTGGAACGCTTAAATCTAAACCTTGCTGAAGCTGCTTAGAACTGCACTGCAAAGAGCAGAGAGACTGAAGTTTTAATGCAGGCTTGACTGGACTTTTAAAAATATCAAGAAATGAAACTTTGTTTATATATGAAAATGGCCAAAAAAGCTATGGATCAGTTCAAAGACAGATGTCCCCAACTTACAATGGTTTGACTTAAGATTTTTTGACTTTATGATGGTGTGAAAGTAATTGGTTGGTTAGGTATACTTTGTGTATTTTCTATTTACAAGGTTTTCAACTTAACAATGTATTTATTGGGAGGGGACGCCACTGTAGTCGAGGAAGATCTGTATTGGACTGGGAAGGGGAGGGACGATGCAGCAAAGAGAGTGACAAGAAAAGAAGTAAATTGGTCTCTGCTTACACTCCTAAGTCCACCACTTGGAGCGTACTAGAGGTAGATGTGTAAATACACGGAAAGGTATCCAGGATGCACTGCCAACATTTAAAAAAAGAAGAGTTCATTTCATCTCGAAATTGCCATAGACAGCTTTGTAGAGAAGGTGATATTTTGGGGTGTGAGCTGGTACTGAAGGGAGGTGGAGTGTGGGGGTGAGGGCAACGTTACAGATGGGACAAACGAGAACACTGAAAAGAAGAATGTTTAAGATTTTCCAAGGAAAAGTTAAGCACCCAGTTCAATGAACACAGAAGGACTACAGAATGTAAAATGTTAAAAGATCTGGAAAAATATACTGATGTGTGATCCTGAAGGTCCTTCAACTAGAATTGAAGAGACAAGAACTTTGATGGGGAGGGAGATGGCAGTTTAGAGTAACAGCAGTGAAGTGTAATTTCCTGAACAGAACACTAAATGATCAAAATAATGTTTTAGGATGTGTAATCTGACATGATGGAAGTCAAGTGGAAATGTGTCAGGAAACAACCTTAAGATTTCACCTACACCATATGCTCCCTCATCTTTGGGTTTCTTTAAAGCATTCCCCATGCAGTTTACCTGGGGCGCCTAGGTGGCTCAGTCGGTTAAGCATCTGACTCTTGGTTTCGGCTCAGGGCATGATCTCATGGGTTTGTGGCTTTGAGCCCCACATTGGTCTCTGCACTGACAGTGAGGACCCTGCTTAGGATTCTTCCTCTCTCCCTCTCTTTCTGCCCCTCCCCCACTTGCACTGTCTCTGTCTCTCTCAAAACAAGTAAATAAACTTAAAAAAATTTTTTAAAGTAAATAAATAAAGCATTCCCCACGCAAAGTTAACCTTCCACCACCTTCCTTCATTTCTAGCCTGTAAATAAATGCATTAACTGTAAATCCACAATTAGAACCCTGGTCATTTGACTCCCAAAACTCACATTTTAACCACCACAGAGTCAGTTCACAATCAGATCTATTATGAATACTCTTATATCACTACCATTTCCCTCATGATAGTGGGGAGATGGGAAGACTCTGTAAATCATGAAGGACTTTATTTTATTTCACTTTATTTTCTGCTTTCATCTCAGGATCATACTAACATGATCTTAACTTAAGAAAATATTGCTGACTCACCAGGAGTCCAAGAAATTAATCTGCACATCTCTAAAACAATCCTAAGTGAGAAACAGAATTTATATTGGTTCCCAAGCTGGAGCTGTCTTTGGTAATTTTATTCTTGTTTTCTTAAGTGCTCTGTGTTTATTCTTTAGTGAGAAGTCCTCACAGAATACCCTGCATATATTTTGACTAGGGTCTTAACTAGGGCCCTTTGCATTCACAGAATAAAATCAACCACTCCAAGGACCATGAGCCCAAGAGTCTGGTTTCCATTTTATCTTTCTGTAAAATAGAATGCTGTAAACTATGAGAACATGTGTGAATGTACCACTGGAAGGTGCCCTTCCTGAGTCTCTCTGGACCATCTTGAGGTTAGCCCTGTAAACATCTAGTGTTCATAACGAGAGTGACTGGTCTTCTTTTATTTTTTATTTTTTCTCCATGTTTATCTTACTTTAACTGCAAAGGTCTTTACAGACACCTGTTTAATGATTATGATAGTAAAATACTTGAATTTGTCGCTCTAACATAAATTGAATTCTTTAGTCAAGATCTCTGTTTGACAAACATAAATGTGTGACAAGATTACTGTTCATAACCACACCTTGCAATTGTGGACATAACTTGTAGCACAGCTTCTGCTTACAATAAACTCATTTGAATATTTTTCTCATTTATACACTGTGCTTGACTCATGTTTTTCAGCTGGGAACATGTAAAATCATATGCATTTTAGTTTACAAAAGAAGTGTGGCATTTTCCCCCTTTGATATGAAAACATTTATTAATGTTTGAATGGAGCTTTCAAAAGTCAAGCAGATTTAATTTGAAACTTATGAATAAAAGATTTGCACTTGGGTTAAATTTTTCTCCAAGGCACCTGTGTCTTTCCTTTATCGATCATTATGTTGCACAAGAAAGCTGTGCTAATTCACTGTACTGCTATTTTAATTAATGCTCAACTGAATTTATTCATTCAGCGATACAACACCAGCATCTGCAGGCATGGGTCAGTACTCTGAACTCTTTCTTCAGCATGCTTTTCTTTCTAGGGAGGACTTCATGCAAATGAGAGCAAAAATCCTCTCGGTTTCAAGTCATAATCAATTTAAATAAATTATTTTAGAATCAATTTAGGCAAAGACCTAAAAATCTGACGCTCAAGACTACCCAAGATTTTACAACAAAACTAATTCATAGTTTTCAACACGTCTCCCACATGGAAAGTATAAAATGTTGAGAAGTTAGAGATTAAGGAGGAGTTTTACAGAAAGCCATTGGGATGCTAGGAGTCCTACTATTCCCAAGAGGTCAGGGATGGGAGTTTCTACCCTTCACCTCAAACCTAGGGAATCCAATGGACACTTGGGATGTTTAATACATGTCCTGGAAACTTGGGAGATGAAGTGGACTCATTTATGTCTCTTGCCTGAAAAATGTAAAGAGGGAGAAGCTGACTAAAGAGGCCACTGGAAACAGCACTGGTAATAGCAGTTTGGGAATCAATTGCATTGCCTAAGAAGATATGGCCAAAGTAGCTGGTTCCTATGGTACACTATGCAGGAGAAAGTGAAACAGAATGAGTTTTATTCTCCCACAGGTATAAAGGCAAGGGACCTTGGAAGATCCCTTGAAAACTAGAATTGTATTTTCTGTCACCAAAAGCTTAAGAAGTCATAACTGCCCAGGCAATTAACTTAATATACTTACCTGTTTAGACAATTAGATCAGAGAGTTGCCACTGAGGGGAAGAGGGTCTCAAGAGAACCCAGAAAACTTATCAATGAATGCATGAGTCAACTTTTCAAACAGCTCCTAGACCCAGGGAGCACTAAATCTAGTTCATTCACAACATCTTTTGGAATGAAAGCATTTTTTGCTGTTCCATGTATCTTTCCACCAGTGCTGAAAATTTCCCAAGTTTCACTGGTCAAAAATGTATGGAAGAACCAAAGTTCTGGTAGTGGAAGGAGCAGCACTCAGTGAAGCCCTGCCCCTACTCCTGCATGCAATCCACTTGAAGCAAGTTCTAGCTAAGATATGGAATGGGAAAGTTGGCCTGCCAAACAAAGTTTTGAGATTTTGATTACTACTCTACACTGAACAAATTAATGAACAGATTGGTAATCCTTTGTGGGGAGAAGTTACAAAGAACTTTTCAATAACTGAGTGTGAGCAGAAGATTCATGAGGCCCAACCTAACTCTTCTATTCAGGTGGACAGAAGAACCAGTCCCAAAAAGTTGGGTTTGAATGGACAGTAGGGGGCATCGTTGCTAAAAAAGGGGATCTTCCTTAGTCAACATAGTGGTTTCACTTCCCTCACCACCTTCATGCGGCATATACGTGCTTGTTAAAAATCTGTACATTTTCTACAAACCAGTCAGTTCTTTGTCTTCTTAAAAGTTATTCCATAAACCCAAAGGGCTGTGATTACTGAAAAAGTGATCTTGGCACCACCAACAAGATTATATTTACTGTTGTCCTTGCTCTACTTGCTCAGTGTTCTGTAATCTGGCTTCACCTCCTGCCATATGCGTGGACTGTCTCTTTTCAAGATCATTCATGGCTTCTCTTCCTAGTTATGAAATGCAATGTAAAATGTACAAACTTCGCTTTAGCGCAGCTAAACGTTCCCTTCTTCATTCCTCTCTTCCCACGACTTTTCTAACAACCCTCCAAGTTGGGTTTACTTTGTAAGAACTCAAGCTCTGCAGTCAAGACTTCTTGAGCTTCAAACCCTGATCCATCACCTGTAGCTGCGTGCCTTGGGATATCATTTATTCTCACTAAGCGTCCATTTCCCCACATATAAAGTGAGATCATAATAGTATATAACTGGGCACAGAGTCTATTATATAATAAAGTCAATGTTAACTAGCCTTTACTATTTTTATTGCCAGAATCATCTAGTCTCTGCCTCGAGTCTTTACCTCGAACTCAATTCCTCATCCTACACATGAAATATTTGTATTTTCTGGAGTTATGTATGTGGGTCTCTTCTCTGTATACTTTACATATTCAATGCATTTCATTTCTATACCTGCAACTATCACCTATGTTCTTAAATTCACAAATTTCCTTCAGGCTCACACCTCTCTTCTAAATTACAGATCCAAATATATAGCTGCTTATTAAAAACTTCTGCTTGTTACCCATTACCTCCTCAAACAACATTTCTAAACTCAAAGTCTTCAACCATTCTTACCTTCCAATCCAATAAACACAGCCACATGCGTGTGCGTGGCACACACATACACACACACACACACACACACACACACACACACACACACACAAAGACATGCACAACTCTTTCTGGTACTTCATTTCCTAGCTAGGTACTAACATAAAAAACATCCAGGTCACTTATGCCAGAAATTGATGAGTTCTCCTAGATTTCTTTTTGTCCCTCATTTCCCATCCCAATTTGTCACTAAACACTATGCTCTGCCTCCCAAATATTTCTTAAATAAGTCAACACTCCTCCATTCCAATTCTCGTAATTAGAGAAAAATAAAGGCTTCTGGCCAAAACACACATAGTTCTTCACGGTTTAGCTACTACCCATCTTTTCTCCCTTAAACCTTGATTATCAGCTACATGCAACTATTATAGTTTCCTGAATGCATCAGATTTCTCTTTCTTTCTTGGCTTTGAATACTGTGTTCTCCATGCTTGGGCTGTACCACTTGAGTATATAGTTGATCTAAAACAAGTACAGACAAGCTGAGCACTACTGACCACGTCATCTCAACAATGCGTGCATGTAAGTATCATCACCATTCCCTTTTTAGAGAGGAGCAAAGAAGCTCAGAGAGGTTAAGTAACTTGCACCTGGTCCCTCACCTGGCAATGGTCAGAGCCACTTCTGGAATTATTTAGGTGCTAAGTAAATGTTGGTTAGCTGTTGAATCTTGGAAATTATTATTCCTGTTATTTCTCTTCTAAAGGACATCAAAATAGATTTTCAAAACTTTTGAGTAACATCCAAAATCTTATAACTGGTTCATAATAAAGGAGAACTTTAAATCTTTTGTTATACTTGGTTACCTTTTCCAATTCATTAAAAAAAATTGCAAAATAAATCATTATGGTACAAAGTGACCACAATTCTGTTCAAACAGTTCCCCCTCACCATTCTGAACATGACTTTTTTCCATTCCTTTCAACAAAATCTGAATAAAATACTATATCCCTCTCTAACAGAACTTCCTGATCTTCCAGTTTATGGTGATTCACTCCTTTTTTAAAACCCTGTGACATTTCCAATCTATATCATCTGGGCTAAAACTTAATCCTAGATGACTTTCATTGCTTCTTTCTAAATCCTCTTTATAGCAAATATCTTTCATTAAGGTATAAATTACAGTTCTTAGTATATAGTTTTCTGAGTTTTGCTAATGCATAGTCACACTAAATAACCAAAATCAAAAACATAGAAAAATCCATTAACACACAAAAAATTCCCCCATTCCCCTTTGTCATCATTCTTCCCTCTTACCCCAGTCTCTGACAATAATTGATCCATTTTTGGGGTCTATACCCTGATATTGTCCAGGATGTCATACACATGGAATCATGCAGTATGTAACCCATGGGAGCTGCCTTCTTTCACTTACTAGAACACATCTGAGATTCGTCCATTTGTACATGTATCAGTAGTTTGTTCCTTTTCTTTGCCAAGTAGTATTCCATAGGGTGACGCACCACGATTTGTTCATCCATTGACCTGTTAATGGACAAGTTATTTTCAGTTTTTGCCAATTATGAAGAAAATTAACACAATATTTGCATACAATTTTTACATTAAAAAAGTATTTGTTTCACGTGGGTGAATTCCCAGAAATGGGATTGTAATTGAACCTTTAACATTTTTAAGGGATTACCAACCTGTTTACCACAATTAATGTACCATTTTGCATTCTCAACAGCAAACTGTGAGCATCCCAGTGGCTCCACATCTTCACAAACACTATTATGTTACTAAAATCCTTGCCACGTTAAGAGTAGTTATTTCATCATGCTCTCAACTGAGATTTCCCTCGTGACTAATGATGTTTAGCATTTTTTTACATGCGCTTATTTGCCATCTGCCTATCTTCTTTGCTTAAGGTATCAGTGTTATTTTTTTTCAAAAACATATTTCAATTATTGTTTGTTTTCTTCCCATTGAGTTCTAGGCGGTCTTCATTTATTCTGGATACAGATTTCTTATCAGATATGTGATATTAAATATTTCCTTTCAGTCTATAGCTTGTAGTTTTATTTTCTTAAGAGTGTCTTTCAAAGAGCAGCAGTTTTGAAATTCTCTATGTTGATAAATTCCAACATATCTTATTTTTTTTTTCTTTTGTAGATTGTGTTCTGGTAGTATAACTAAAGAAACCTTTGCCTATGCAGAGTCACAGAGATTTTTCCATGTTATTTTCTAAAACTTTTACATTTTTGGATTTTATTTTTAGGTTATATGACCCATTCTGACTTTAAGAATCAAAGATTTTGTTTTGCTATTTGCATACAAATTTCTAATTGTTCTAGCATCATTTGTTGAAAAGATGGTCATTTCAACCATGAATTGCCTTCACTCCTTTGTTACAATTCCATTGATCATATGCCTTTGGTCTACTTCTGGACTCTCTACTATTTCTTTGATCTTTGTATCTGTAATTTTAGCCACACTGCTTTGAATAATATAGCTATATAAGTCTTACAATTAGGTAGTCCAAGTACTCCAAAAAATTTGAAAAATTCTATTCTATCCTAGTTCCATTGCCTTTCCACATAAACTTTAAAATCAGAATATTGATTTTTAAAACGATATTTTGTTGAATTTTAATTTAGACTGAGTTGAAGCAAATGAGCAATTTAGAGATAAATGACATAGATAATAACTCTTATAATTCATGAATAATGTATATATCTGTTCAAATATTTCATTCACCACTGTTTTTTTAGTGTTCAGTGTACAGAATTTGCACACATTTTATTATACACACACCCAATTATTTCATGTTTTTGGTACTATTATAAATTATGTTTTTAAAATTCAAAATAAATAATTTTTAATATATAGAAATGTTATTAGTTTTTGTGTATTGGCTTTATATCCTGAAACTGTGCTAAACTCATTTTTTTAGTTTCAGTGGTTTTGTGGGGTTTTTTTTATGTTTATTTATTTTTGAGAGAAAGAGAGCAGAGGGGCATAGAGAAAGGGAGAAAAAGAATCCCAAGCAGGCTCTGTGCTGACAGTGGGGCTTGAATGCAGGACTTGAATCCACAAACCATGAGACTGTGGGGCTCAACATGAAACTCGAACCCAGGAACTGTGAGACTCAGTGATCTGAGCTAAAACCAAGAGTCAGATGCTTGACTGACTGAGCCACCCAGGCACCCCTAGTTCTGTAGCAGGATTCTCGCATAGAGAGTCGTGACATGGAGGCTTTTCTTTCCAGGAAGCAACTTTACTCATGCCAGCACGGCTCATCTGGGTTTGTACCTGAAGAACTGAGCCCCGAGCACCATGTGGTGTAGTTTATTATACATTTTTTATTTGTCTCCCATATACAGTTAACACACAAACATGAGGTCTGATTAAGTGGTCTCATGTTACAAGGTCGTGAGGGATGTTGTCACGTATGCGTATAGCCAGGTTGCCGTGAGGTTTTTTGGGTGTTTTTTGTATTTTTTATTCCTCAGGGAGGGGACCCTACCACAGTTCCAGTAGTTTTTTTTGTAAACTCTTTGATATTTTCTAAATAGATAATTATGTGGTCTGAAAATAGAGATTGTTTTATTTCTTTCACTCCTACTGGTATGAATTCATATCTTTTTCTCACCTCAGTTTACTGACTAGAACATAGAGTACAATATTCATGAAAGTGGTAGGAGTGGGAAAACTTGTCTTGTTCTCGATCTTAAGAGACAAGCGTTCAGTTTTCCACCATTAACAAGTTAGTTATCTTCTTGTGGAGACAGATGCCTTCCATCATGTTGAGGAAGTTTCCTTCTGTTCCTACTTTGCTAAGAGCTTTTATCATGAATGGATATTGAATTTTGATGAAGTCATTTCTGCATCTTCTGCAAGGATCAAATGATTTTTCATCTTTAGATTGCTGGTGTGATAAATTATACTGATTAATTTTTTAAATAGGCTCTACCCTCGACCTGGGGCTTGAACTCATGACCCTGGGATTATGACTCATGTGCTCTACTGACTGAGCCAGCCGGGCACCCCTGGTTAATTTTCAAATGCTGAACAATCATCACATTCCTAGGATAAACTTCACTTTGTCACAAGATATGCAC
Organism: Panthera leo; assembly: GCF_018350215.1. Classification (NCBI taxonomy): domain Eukaryota; kingdom Metazoa; phylum Chordata; class Mammalia; order Carnivora; family Felidae; genus Panthera; species Panthera leo. Next base: position 190,238,163 of record NC_056682.1, read on the forward strand.
ACACACATACACACACACACACACACATACATATATTTCTATATATGTTATATAAAATTAAATTCTCATCCTGGGAAGATGTATATTTAGAAGAACAGGGTAGTCTGTTCTGTTCCACGTTTAAATCAGAGGCCGGAACAAAGCAGTAGAGTGCAAGGTCACCAGTATGCTAGTGACAAGTAGCCATATTCAAAATGGCACTAAAGAGATAGACACAGATTATGTAAGGTCTTAACTACTAGGGTCAAAAACATACAACGTACATATATATATTTTTAAGAAAAAAACAATCTTGGGCTGTTTTCTGCAAGGTAAACTTAATATACCGAAATATGTTATGAATGACAACTTAGGGCTTTGATAGTTTTATACCACATTAAAGTATGAGAATCTAAAATATGAAAAGTGACAATCTTGCTGTGTAGCACTCAAAATATGTCTCTCTTCCATTCAGAGTACAATTTATAAATATATTTATATTTTTGTACATATATACCCTAAGAAATTAAAACCTTATTCTGTCTGGAAAACCTCAAATGGTTTTAAAACTATGAATTTTTTTTATATTTTAGCAATGAACACATAATCAAATACCCAATCATCAAAAATAAGGTTAACATAGGATTTTACATAAGTTGCATAAAATGTAATAAAATTTAAAAATTGGGAAATTTAACCAAGAGGTTAAAGAGAAATAATGTTAAAAAGGAGCTAGAAGCATTGGTAATGTTTTCCAAAACTAAATGACTTGCAGTTTGAAAGGAGATTGTATTTGTTCTAAGAATTAAAAATCAGAGACTCTGCAGGCAGGCGAGTGTTCTCTCTAGAAGTAATGAATTCCTCCATCACTAGGGTTGTTTACGCTAGAATGTATGGACACTTCCCAAAGACGATGTAGACAAGATTCAAGCAAAGAGGTGAAAATCTGGAGGGAGAGAGAATAAAACTATCACATAAATGACCCACAGGCTGTATTTTATCTCCTCCATCTGGAGGCTATAGTTCCTGAAACAGACAATAAAATTGCAACAGTCAGTCGTGCTCTGTTCTCTTGATTTCCTTGGCAACCGTGAGCATAGTTATGCTTTCAAAGGTTACAAATGTTGGTGTATTCTCCAGTGGGAACACCAGGGCTACCTTAAGGACTCTCCTTGGTCAAAATGCCCCAGAAGGTATGAATTTGTTCCTGAATTATATGGTAGCAGGGATTGTTTAGATTCTTTACAAGGAGGTTTATAAAGAGGATCTGAGGTCAAATGAGCCAGAGAACAGGATACTCCCCCAACCACACTGCGCAGTGGCATCATACTAGCACATACCTGAGCCTTGCATGAAATCAGAGCCCAGCATCAGCTCCACAACCCCCTCTTCCTTCTCTTCTCAGCCCAGAGCCCATGTTGAAGAAAGCAAAGTGCTCTAATAGACTGAAGCCAGCCAGAGAGTCACATACATGAATCACTGATCTATGAGAATTTAAGCTACGAAAAACAAAAAATATGACATGTTCACCGGGAGACTTCCCTTCCCTCGATTGCCATGGAATCGTATGGAGAACCAAACTCCAGGTCACACACTTCAGAAACTAGCATTTTTCAGAGTGCCACCTGCCTTGGGTCGCTGTCTGGGTCTCCTGTCGCTGCCAGCTTAAGTCTATGCTATCCACTCCAGTGAATTTTCCGTGGCCTATTCATGTAGTGCTTAGGGGCCAGGATTGTTTGGTTTCATAACCTACATTCTGTCTTAAAGTTGAAGTCTTTAAGAGTTGCCCGTGGCCTTGGATGTAAGAATGTAATGTCCAGGTTGCCTGGATTCTGGCTGGTGTACCCAGAGAATGGGAGAGGAGGAAGGGGGAAAGTATTCTGTTGTGTTGTACTTGATAAAGCTTCTTTTTTCCTCTCGGTTAATAGGAAAATAGATGCTTTGTAAATCTTCAGACTTGCTGTAGGCTTCATGTTTAATGGGGTAAAGGATATCCAATAGTTTTTCAAAGCACAGCACAGCTGGAATAAAATAACCCAAGTATTAGCAATTTGCATGCTCTATATAGAACTGGCCATATTTTTACTGAGTATTTAAACAATGCACTTAAAGCATAAGGTTTGAAACAAAGACAGACACACTAACTGCTTTCAAAGTGTTTCTGGTCCTTACAGTGATCTGCATAAGCCTCTTAATAAGACAGAAATCCTATTGGATTGAACTGTCTCACTTCAGCAAACCATCATATCACTCTGTAGCCCTCTTTTAGAGGTTGTCACACAATTCCTTGATTTTTCCACTCTTCTCTCTATATCTGAAAAATGGAAAACTTCAAATGTGATGTGATCTTAAAATCAACTTAAATGAATAAACATCATTGTACAAGATGCTGTGCAAGTCACATTTTGCTCCCTGCCTTCAAGGAAATCACACTAAATGTTTAGGAGAAGAAAATAAGCAAATAATGACTACAAGTTGATAAGTGACCACAGAAGAGGGCGGGCTTTATGGAGCTGGCTCTTGAAGGGTCAAGGAAAATTTCACAGAGGAGTTATGCCCAAGTGGGATTTTTAATGACAAATGGAAATTCCTCCCAACTGAAAATTAAGGATATTTCAGAGGGGAGATGATAGCTTTGTGTGTTCAGGAATCCACAAGTGACTCAACACGGCTGTCAGATAAATAAAGCACTGCTTGAGGGGATGGGTTGGCAAACTGCTAGAGAGAAAACTGGACAGATGGATGAGGGAGAGATCAGGAAGGACTAATGTGCAATGCTAAGAAGCTTGGACTTCACTCTGTACAGAATTGGAGGCCTTTGTTGGATTTTAATCAGAGGAACAGTTTGATGAGATTTTATTTTAAAAAGGAAGTTACACGAAGGCGAGATTAAATTGAGACAAGACTGGAGGCTGGGGGATCAGTCAAGATACTATCGAAGACTCGGGCAAAAAATAATTAAGGTTTGCATTAAAGTGGAGGGTGGATATATGGGGGTACATTAAAGAGGTAATTTGTGGGTGGAAGCTACCAGACCAGTGATTGGAAATTGTGGCGGAGGGTGTGAGGGCTCAGGGGAGTGGGGTATGTGTGAGAGAAAGATAAGGATAATTTCTAAATTTCTATTTAATTTTCCTCCCTAGAAACATTGTGCTCTACATCCTTGCTGCTCCAAACGTGGTCCAGGAAGTTACTGGAAGCACTGGCATCAACCAGAAGTATACTGGAAATGTAAATTATTGGACTCCTTCGCAGAATATCCGATTGCAAGGTCCAGGAATCTTGCTCTCCAGGTGGTTCTTATACATGCTACCATTTAAGAACCGCTGCTGCATGTGATTAAAACCAATATCCTATACATCCCTCCCATGAAAAGTTTTCCTTTCTCTCAGCCGTCTCTGACATCTCTATTTCTCGTTGTACTACTGCCTGAAGGCTAAACAAAAGCAGCCTGGAAAAGTGGTGTCAAATTTTGGAAGTGAGCAACCTTTTTCCAATACCAAATCTGAGGCTGAGTCCATATGGCTGTAGCAATTTAATGACAGCGTCGAGGTGTTTCACAATCCACTTGGTGTCATTCCAATATGGTGTGTGCCTACTTGTTATTGCATTAGACAAAAACACTTAACAAAGAATGGACACTGCAGTACTTGAACCTATGTCTATTTTCTCTCCACTGTTCTCATTTTGATACTACCAATGATGGCAGTATCCTACTGTGATGCCCTTTATTGTAAATGCCTCCATTGTAAATAGTGCAGGAAAGAGAAGCCGAACTTACAAGGCAATCCTGAAAGGATGGAAAACCTTGTTCCTAATTAGGCTCTTGAGTTTGAAAAACTCTATTCTTTTCATGAGAGGAAATACTTCAGACTGCGCATCAGGAAAAAGAGATGGTATATAAGAATTGAGAATAGGAGATTGACAGACGAAAGGGAATGTCCGATTTGTTGCATTTCTGAATAGAGGTTTTTCAGTGTTCTGCCTTAGATTGTTTCACACTATCTACTATTCTCTCCCTCTTTTTTTCTCCCACAATTGCAGTGTTTCGAGTTGTAACTTTCTCAATTCATCTCCTTCCTCTCAATTTATTAATCTATGTTCTGAATGAGAAATCCTTTTAAAGGAGCATGCTACTTTCTCCTTTTTCAAAGAAACATCCCAGTGAAATGAAAATGAAGATACCTGCAGAAAGAAAGGAAACAAGGGGGGAAAGCAAGGAAGACCACAGTTAGATAAAAGATAATGAAAGCCCCCTGCTGGGCTCTTACACAAATGGTAGAAGAGACAGTCCTGGGAATGCAGCAGACAAAAAAGGCAGAGCACTAACCTCCACTTAGGATTTGAAAGAAGCAAAAAATTATACCCTTTCTGCTCCCATGAAGGAACAACAGGACCACCTAGGAGGAATCAGAAGAGATGGGGCTCCCCCTTTCTTTCAACAGAAAAAAAGAGAGAATGCAAAAAATCTTGCAAATTATGTAAATTCTAATACGCTGAAACTATTTCTATAAGGATATTCTGGAAACTCCATTCAGAGTGCTGCCTCGGTCACAGTTGGTCCTGGAAGTTTAAACTTATCCCATAGATACTGCCACTGACTGACACAGCTTGGGATACCTTCTTGGAGGACTGTCTTAAGGACAGTATTTTCTTTCTCTTGCTCTGCAGTATTTTGGTGGTTGGTCGGTTGGTTGGTTGGTGTGGTAGGCTGTATTTATTGTGTTTGTTTTATTCTCCAATAAATAAACTGTAACGATGATGTGCAATGCAGAGCCCATGGTTGAATTCTGAGTATGTGGCGTGAGAGGTGCTCCTCCAGAGCCAAAACCTAACAATCTGGTACTCATGTGATCAGAGGCAGTAAGTTGACTCAATTCACCAGTGACTTCCTGGGACTGAGCTTTTGTGTTTCAGTCCCAACTGAAGTTTATTTGTGGGATATACAGCTCCTATGACACACCACCAGTCTTCCTTCCTTTCCAAATATCTCAGAATGCTGGCTAATCAATCCTCCCAGTGAGATGCAACTTGGGTTTTGAACAATGGACAGGCAGGATATTTGTACCGACTTTCATGTGAACAGGGCCAAGGTGTTTGGTAGCATCGTATTTCTGGTTCACAACTGTGTTTTTAATCCATCTCTGGAAATCCTCAATTTTGGCAGTCGTGTAATTTTAGCCCTTTCTCCCCTTTCTTCATTGGTAATTACTTTAGGTAGATAAAAACACTGTACATTCCCATTTTTTATTCCCTTATACTCACATGTATATAGTATCTTCTTTTTATTTTTACGGAGTAGACCATATTAAACACTGTTCTACCTCCTCCTTGAGGCTAGGCAAAATACGTAGGAGTAACAGAAGTGCTTTTTAAAAATTTTGCTTTTGTTTAATCCTCATTTGGTTGTTTGAAGCTCACCAAAGGACAGGAGACTTGCATAGGCTGGGGACTCTCCTAGAGGCTTCCATATATGTGCAGGAACACTGTGTCACATGTGGTCCTTCCACTCAGTGCCGCTAGAGAAAGGATCACTTGGCTGCCTCCTCCCCTTGTGAGGGGCATGCAGACCCTCGATCCCACCACCCTGAGGAAGAAAACCAAGACTCCCCTGAGACTAAATAGAGTTTAGAAGGTTAACTTGGCTGTTATTCTGGGAGGAAATCAGGACACTCTCAGAAGTCAGACCATATGGACAGCGATATGGAAAAATTTAACAACATGCCGTGTTCAAAGAAACATTCGGTGATGTTGGAATTTGGTGTGTGAATGACAGGGCTGTGTGTACCAAATACAGCACACAAATTCAAAGTGCAGGTGCAAACTGTAAAGCCCAAGACCAGGGGTTTCTCAGAGTATCAGAATTACCGGGACTGATAGCTAAAAAATGTAGATTTCTAGGTTTCACTCCCCCAACTAATAAAATCAAGGATCTTCTGGTAACAACCTCTCTTAAGAGCTAGCCTAACGATTCTGCAGAGGACTAAATTTGAAAAACCAGTGTATAATCCATCTTAAGGTTTTAAAAGGCTAAATGAATCAGTTTATTATTGCTTTTCAAGTTACTTCATAAATTAGATAAGCATTATTCTAACTTTATACAATATATTTTGTAGGTAGAGCAAATATCGGACTACAGAGAGGCTGTAAAAATAAAAACAATATATATGTTAATTTCTCTTAAAGACACATTACTAGAACTGCTTATAAACTGAAAGTTCCAATTATTTCTTTTCTAGTTGCTTCGTTTCAGATGAATAGATTACTGGAATTCAGCAGCCATTAAAATAAAGTCAATTTCCTGATCATTATCAATTACATTTGCATGCTTCAGGTTCAAGACCTTTTAGTGTTTCCCAGACCTTATCCCTAAGTTAGTCAATTTTTAATATAAAATTCCTCTCTAACAGATATTGATTTTACCACGCCATTATTTAGGCCAGACCATTATTATTACATTATACCTGAAAAGCTTCTTAGCTGCTTATCGAGTCTCCAAAATTCCATGGCATCTTCATCATGACAACTATAACCTGCATTTACCCAATCTATTAAAGGAAGAACCTGACATGGGGTATAACAATTGGAATGAAAGAAGAGACAGTGTTCTTATTTGTAGATGCTATGACTGCACACCTAGAAAACTCAGAAGGCATCACTGAAAAGCTATTACAACTAATAACTGAGGTCACTAAGTTACCCAATAGCAAAGTAAACGTATAAAAATCAACAGCTTCCCTATGTAACAGGAAAAGAACTTACAAGAGATCATGGAAACAACATCATTCACAAAGTCATCATCTTTGCAGTGCTGGAGCAGCCCCAGGATCCTTGCGGAAGGCAAGTGGCCTATTCCCCCATCCAATGAGGAAGTGTAATTTGGCAGTGCTGGAGCCACACTTCCTACCTTTGAATTCCAGCTGCTGCTTACTGGATATGTGATTTAAGGAGATTATATAAGCCTGTGCCTCAGTTTCCTCATCTCTAAAATGGAATAATTAAAAAAATGTTTCATAGAGTTATATATATATATATATATATATATATATATATATACATACATATATATACACACACACATACATATACATATATATGTAAAATGAGTGACAATTATATATATGACTATACGATTAATTTACTTATAACACTGGTGCAAATGGGAAACACTGAATTAATCTTCACTGTCATTATGCGGCACCTAATCTTCTGTAACAACACCAGTCTTGTGCAAGCACCTATGACACAGCATAGCTTCAGAAATAACCAAGACTGAAACTGACCATTTAAGATTCCTTCCAATCTTGAGATTCTATGGTTCACTGAAATTGTAACTTGGTATTTTTATTTCTCATTTCCTCTATGGTTTTGGTTAGATTGAACACTGGAGGTTTAGTACATACATATTCATGTTCTCTCACCTGTAACAAACTAAATTGTAAAGGGGGATAGGGCAGTTTTAGCTAAAAATCTGCAAAACAGGAATCTGCTCTCTTTTCTCTTATACAATGAATGAAGAATTATGAAGGGAATGGCTGACACAGATGAGCAGAAGGAGAGCTGAGGAGGGACCTCTGCTGAGAGGGTTTGCTGAGCCAGCCTGGCTGAAAGGGCACTTAGAAAGGTAATGTGTTGTAATGCAAAGAATGTGGGCTCTAGTGCCAAAGGGCAAGGTTATAATCTAAACTCCTACATTTCCCATCTGGGGTAATTTAGTGGATCTCACTTAAACCCTGAGCCTCAGTTTCTTCATTTCTAAAATAAAAATCAACAGCATCTGATTCACAAGACTATTGTGAGAATAAAATTAGGAGCTTGGCAAAAACAAAGTGCCCTGTGAATATCAAAAGTCAGGGGTTCGTCACCCCACGTAAATTTCTCTCCGTTTTCTAAAATGCAAGGCCTCCATAGGTGTCATTATACCTGAAATTATGCCATCAAGGATTCTTTTGTAGGAGAGAAAGCAATCTCTTGCAGGCATCTTTAGCTGTTACATCACATTCCCCTTGGTAAGAGAAAAGCCATGTTCCATGTGAACATAAGCCAGATTCTCCAAATAGCTGAAGGTGGATGCTGTGGAACATTTTCTTTATAAGCTCAGGCCACAGCTTAGTCCAGGTGAACAACACTATATATCTTTATGCTCATGATCTCTATTCATGAAAATTTCCATAGTGAATAAATAAAATTAGACCATGTGTTTTCCATTTGCATGGCTTTAAAAATAAACATAAAAATGTATCATTTTTTAAAGTTTAAATAGAACAGGTGGCTTTTCTGATATCCCCATTTTTTCAACCACTCACCATTTCTTTCTTTTACCAAATTAAAAAAAGAAGGTATCTAGATACACACTAGAGGTTCCAAGTCAAAAATAAGGATCACATTAAATAAATCTCCATAGTGACCACTCAAGAGATGTCCTTCCACTGGAGAGAATCTGCTTAGAGAAATTAACTTTTAGGAAAAAAAAAAGGGGGTGGCTTTATATTGCTACAAGGTGAAGGCCTTGACTTGGAGAACCAAAACCAATAATCTGTATAGACACAAAAGTCTTTGAGATTATAGGTTTACCCTTTTAACACACCAACATCTGCTTAACAAATATTTAGATGATTAACAAATAGCTGCCTTGGGTAATTTTTTTTCTAGTGAATCAGCAAAAGTTTTGATCAAATAGACAAGATATTTTGATGCTAAGAAAATAGAGCTTAATAAAGTCTGAATTTCTAATGCTAGTTCCTTGAATGATATGGCCATGAGGGTTTTGTTTATTTGGGATTTTTCTTTTTTTCAGGGACAGAGGGAGGGAGACAGAATTGGAAGCATATGATCTAACTGCATTTGTTTTACCAGCCTATGAGGAAGATGCTATAGAAATAGGAGTAGAAACCTAGATCAGCCCATAGAGGACTCAAATGGTAAGTTCTAGATAACTTTAAGTTTTACTGGTAGGTCGAAATTTTCATTAGTCATGAGCTGCAAGTAGAAAGAAGCATGGCATAGAGAACGGGACACAGACTTTGGAACTAGAGAACCTGAGCCCCAAACTCTGCTACTTTGATGCCAGAAGTGTAACCCTTGTGAGTTATTAATGTCCTAAACCTTATGCTCCCTAACAGTATCCTAAGGGCTTCTGAAAGGATTGGAAACAAATCTAAAAGAATAGAGAATCAAACGTAAACTACTGGGGCTACAGCAAAATAAAAAGCATTTGCACAACGAAGGAAACCATCAACAAAATGAAAAGACAACTTACTGAATGGGAGAAAATATATCAAATGATGTATCTGATAAGGGATTAATATCCAAAGTGCATGAGAATTTATATAACTCAGAACCAAAACAAACAAAACCAATCTGATTAAAAAATGGGCAGAAGATCTTAATAGACACTTCCCCAAAGACATACAGATGGCCAACAGACACATGAAAGGGTGCTCAACATCACTCATGATCAGGGAAATGCAAATCATAACCACAATGAACTATCACCTTGTATCTGTCATAATGGCTACCATCAAAACACAAGAAATACAAGTGTTGCAAGGATACAGAGAAAAAAGAACCCTCATGGGTTGTTGGTGGGAATGCTCACGCTACTCCTCAAAATGGGGCTTCCTCAAAAAATTAAAAGTAGAACTATCATGGGAAAAGATATTTGCAAATGACATATCGGACAAAGGGCTAGTATCCAAAATCTATAAAGAACTCACCAAACTCCACACCCGAAAAACAAATAATCCAGTGAAGAAGTGGGCAGAAGACATGAACAGACACTTTTCCAAAAAAGACATCCAGATGGCAAACAGACACATGAAAAGATGCAATGTCCCTCATCATCAGGGAAATACAAATCAAAGCCACACTGAGATACCACCTCACGCCAGTCAGAGTGGCTAAAATGAACAAATAGGAGACTAGATGCTGGCGAGGATGTGGAGAAACGGGAACCCTCCTGCACTGTTGGTAGGAATGCAAACTGGTGCAGCCACTCTGGAAACAGTGTGGAGGTTCCTCAAAAACTAAAAATAGAATTACCCTATGACCCAGCAATAGCACTGCTAGGAATTTACCCAAGACATACAGGAGTGCTGATGCATAGGGGCACATGTACCCCAATGTTTATAACAGCGCTTTCAACAATAGCCAAATTATGGAAAGAGCCTAAATGTCCATCAACTGATGAATGGATAAAGAAGATGTGGTTTATATATACAATGGAATACTACTTGGCAATGAGAAAGAATGAAATCTGGCCATTTGCAGTAATGTGGATGGAACTGGAGAGTATTATGCTAAGTGAAGTAAGTCAGTCAGAGAAAGACAGATATTATATGTTTTCACTCATATGTGGATCTTGAGAAAATTAACAGAAGAACATGGGGGAGGGGAAGGGGAAAAATAGTTATAAACAGAGAGGGAGGGAGGCAAACTGTAAGAGACTCTTAAACACAGAGAAAAAACTGAGGGTAGATGGGGTGGGGGAGAGGGGAAAGTGGGTGATGGGAAGTGAGGAGGGCACTTGTTGGGATGAGCACTGGGTGTTGTATGGAAGCCAACCTGACAATAAATTGTATTAAAAAATAAAATAAAAGTAGAATTATCACATGATAATTCCACTATTGGGCATTTACCCATAGAAAATGAAAACATGAATCCAAAAAGATATATGAACCTGTTTACTGTACCATTATTTATAATAGCCAAGGTATGGAAGCAGTCCAAGTTCATCAACAGATGAATAAAGAAGATATGGTATATACACCACACACACACAAACACACAAACACACACACATACACACACAGAGTGCAATATTATGCAGCCTTAAAAAAGGATGAGATTGTGCCATTTACAACAACATGGATGGACCTAGAAGGTATCATACTAAGTAAAGTAAGTCAGACTAAGAAGGGCAAATACCATAGGATTTCACTTAAGTGTGGAATCTAAGAAATGAATCAAATGAACAAAGGGAAAAGCAGAAATAGACCCACAAGTACAGAGAACAAACTGGGGGTCGCCAGAGGAGATGGGCAAAATGGATGGAGAGTGGGAGGTACAGATTCCCAGATACGGAAAGAATAAGTCACAGGGATGAAAGGTACAGCGTGGCGAATATAGCGAATGGTATTCTAATAGCGTTTATAGTGACAGATGGTAGCTACACTTGTGAGTACAGCATAATTAATGTTGAAGCACTATGCTGTATACCTGAAATTAAGGTACCACTGTGTATCAACTATACTTCAATAAAAACAATTCGATAAAATAATAGAGAATCACCTAGCATGTAAAAGTGCTGAATAATACTAGCTGGTATAAAACTTGCCCATAATAAAAGAAAGTTCTGTAATGGGGAGATGAATCTTGGTCCTGATTTTACCTAGAACCCTGATATAATAAAGGTGAAACATCAAAGCAAAAACAGACCTTGCCTTGGTCTATGTTTCTAGGGATGCTGTTCACTGGACATTTTTACTCTGGGCACAGGAAGCACCGGCAAATAACTGGATTCAACAACTGTGAGCTTCTTGTATTAAATAACTGCCTGGATTTATTCTACTTGGCAGTACACAAAGCCTACAGAAGTAGTCACTAGGAAAGGGTGACCCCACATGATAGGACAAACTGTTTACAACACGGTTACGTGCTTCTGGTTTGAGTTCTCTATGTCTTTTGATGTGTGGTTCTGTGTCAGCCACTGATCACCCCTGTGACTCTCGCCCACAACCTCATGCCCCTGCTGTGAGTCCACGTGGGTACCAGAGCTGTGATAAAACAATCTGTGTGGAATCTCAACTCCTACGGCTGCAAATAATTAATTTCAGTTTTAATTTTTAAAAAATCACTTACATTTTAGATACTCAAACCAAGTGTGACCAGGAAATTGTTAACATATTACTACTTTGAACTGCAATTCACTCCATTGCTGTGTAAATGCAGCAGCTATAAAAATGGTCGCCTGGGTGGCTCAGTCGGTTAAGCGTCCGACTTCAGCTCAGGTCACGATCTCACGGTCCGTGAGTTCGAGCCCAGCGTCGGGCTCTGGGCTGATGGCTCAGAGCCTGGAGCCTGCTTCCGATTCTGTGTCTCCCTCTCTCTCTGCCCCTCCCCCGTTCATGCTCTGTCTCTCTCTGTCTCAAAAATAAATAAACGTTAAAAAAAAATTTTAAAAAAATGGCTTCCCCCTTGCAGGGTGCCTACTCTGTAGGAGATGCCCTACTTGATGCTCTCCTCATCTGACTTCCTCTAATCCTCCAAACAATCCTATGAGCTATGTGTTTTATCCCCAACTTGAAGATGAGGAAACTGGATTGCATACCTACGTAAATGAGATCTTCCAAATCATACAGCCCATGAGAAACAGATCTGAGGTTTGAATTTCGATTCACATGACTGCAAAGCCCAGGCACCTTCTTGTCTAGAACAGCCTGCTCCACAGCAATCCCCATCATTACTGTGAGGACTGTGTCTTAAGAGCATGGGCTCTGGAATCAGATGGCTTCGGATGGGATCCCAATTCTGCCACTAAATTCAACTGTGTGGATTAATATTAATAATTAATAATTATCATTTCTGTAATAATATTATGAATATATTAATGCTAATAATTATTAGGTAACAATAATAATAGGGGTATCATGAGGCTTATACGAGTATATGGGTAAAGTAAGTTAAGAATGGCTTGGATGGAGGCAAAATCTACCTAACCGCTATGTCAGCGAAGTACTCTATAAGGGCTACTAAGACAAATGCTTGGACACTTCTTGCAACTCCATCAACCTTGTATCTATGGTCTTCCCAGTTCTCCTAACAGAGGACAGACATCCCTTTAGTTAGAAGAGCTGTAGCTACCTATACAGTCTTCTGCATTTTAATTATTCTTTGCTCATTTGCCCCTGACTTACACAGACAATTACAGTTTAAAATGCAGATCACAGCAAGATTTCATTTGCATTTTAGAATATGATGTTAGACTCTATATTGCCTAGACGGTTCATTTGTTCTGTATGTAAATTGTATTTTATTCATGAAAATTTGCACTGGACTCTACGTTGTGATATAAAGCCATTACACTTAACTGAAAGAAATCTTCCCATGAAGCTGCTAATGAATCTCTTTTTCTTTCCTCTCTGGGTTGTAGTCAATTAGGAGCACAAAATAAGCCAAATCAGAACTAAAATATAGTACAACTTTATTACTATGCTATATCCCTCTCAGAAGCTAGGATATCAAACCAAAAGCACTCAGAGTTGTCCACCCAATGGCAAGAGGAGAAGTTGAAAGAGAACAGAAATATGCAAAATTCTATCCATACAGGAAAAATGACTTTGCCCTGAACCATGGTGGTAGGCGTAGAAGAGACAGGAGGGAGGCACGATGACCTAACATGTCAAGTTTTCCCCAGTTTTCCAGGTCAAATGTCACTCTCCCTCAAACAGGGGTCCCTGTGATTCAAACCCCGGATATTCTTTCTCTTTTTTCCACCTTGCCCTTACAACATACCACCAATGATGGCTCTTGATCACTCTTTTGTACTTGCTGTTGGTGTTTCCAGAAACACTCTGCTACCTGGTTCTTGACTCACTTCTTACTGTTCGCGTCTCAGGTCAAAGGTCACCACCTCAGAAAGACCTTCAATAATCACTCAAATATAAAAATTCTCTCTGGCACCTCTATTACATAATCTTGTTTTATTTTATTCATAGTATCTAAAATAATTTTTGTTTGTTTACTTGTTTATTGAATGGCTTATCCCACTGGATGGGGTGGATAAACATTTTCTATAAAGGGTTAGATAGTAAATATGTTAGGCTTTGAGGTCTATAGGATCTCTGCTCCAACTCTCCTACTCTGCCACTGTAGTGCAGGAGTCACAGGCAAACAGAAATGAATTAGCACAGCTGTGTTCCAATTAAACACTATTTTCAGAAACTAGCAACAGGCCACATTTGAATGGAGGCCATAGTTTGCTGACCTCTGTATTAGAACACTACCTCCAGGAAAACAGAACTTAACCTGTCTTGCTCACTACTCTCTCCTCTTCACCTAGAACGGTATCTGGCATTTAGCAGATTTCAAAATAATACTGTTGTGTGGATAAACATTCACATGCTAAGGTCTGGCAAAAAAAAAAAAATCTCCTCATGAAAAACAAGAAGGGGGGACATTTTCCCCTAAAAGGGTTAAACATAAAATCATATATTCTCTTCCTTCATATAGTAATTAATAAATAACTTGGAGTTGAATTGATTTTTTTTATTCGATCTACACAGAAAACTTCTGTTAGGTCTCACTTACCAGAAAAATCATGGACTCAAAAGATTCTGTTTAAAAATTAATTTAATTTGAAAAGTAAGCCAAAGTGATTTAGGGCTTTTGAGAATAATCAAACTGGATGACTAAAGCAATTAGGCGGTTTTACAGCCATTCTTGCTGGGACACAATTGCTTGGGAAAGGGAAGGATAATCAGGCTCAAAACCTGAATCCAGTCGCTGCTCTGTCATTAGTTTTCTGTGACTTCCAGGTCAGGCATTTCAATCTCTGAGTCACAGTTTTCTAATCAGTAAAACTGTGGGATAACCTAGCAATTCTAAGAGCACACGTGTATTCAGGGCCTACTATCCAATAGGCATGTGGAGTAGATTGACACATGCTACCTAAGAATAATGCTATGAAGGTAGAGATTCCATTTTACAGATGAGGAAACTGAGGGCAAAGGGCTAAAGCAAATGAAAACTGGTAGAATGAAGATAATTATGTAGGTCTTGTGACTTCAGGTCCATAACCTTATCCCTACACTAGGCCTACTGATATCTAAGTCCCCAGTAAGGTCAAAAGAATCTATGAAGCTGTGGTAAACGTACTTCTAACATTTCAATGTTTTTCTTCAAATCTTTTAGGCCTCCTATAAGATCATCTTACTGTGACTCTCTACGAAGTTTGGTGCTATGGCAACGACGAGCATAAAGTAAAATCTACTGCAATAAGGGGAAGTGTTACACAGCATGCGAATATAAAATCTTTATTCATGGCAACAAAATGCCCATTATGCTGTTGTTGAATGTTTTTAAGTTGATTTTCAAAGTTTTGGACCAGAGGAGACTGTTTGTATCTTGTGTGCATTTCACAGGTAAAGAAAAATGAAACCTGCAGAGAACTGATTTCCCCGGGCCTCTCAAATGAGTAGTCCCAGAACTGGAGCCATAGCTCTGATAGCCTGACGCCCAACTCAGTGTCCTTTCCAAGGCCCACAGGCAAAAAGCAGTAAGATGGAACGATGGGGAGATATCTACCATTCAATATGATGTTAGTAATAATAGGGCTGTGTGTGTGTGTGTGTGTGTGTGTGTGTATGTGTGTTGTGGTGTGTGTGTCGGTGTGTATGTAGAGAATGAGGAGGTGGAAATTCAGGCTGAGACTGAAGTGTGTGCTGAGGACTATGCTAGGCATTTTACACAGATTATTCCAGCTCTATAATCATACTATAAGTAGATATTATTGTCATTATCATCATTTTATAAATGAGGAAACTGAGCCAAGAAATATTAAAGAATTTAGTCAAAGACAAATAATATGTCATTGTGGAGAAGTAACTTAAACTCAGGCAATGAGATTCTGGAATCCATATTTTTAACACCTATGTGAAAATACTCCTAAAGGGGATGAGCCTGTCCCTTAGAAACCAGTGCTATTGTCTGAGGTTCTCATTACTGGCTCTAATCAGTTTAGGGGTCACTGACTAATCTAGAAAAGCCTTCGATGTACAGAGACATACCAAGATGATGACAATTTTATTTTGTTTCCCAGACAGAGGTTATGAAAAAGTTCTACAACTTAGCTCTCCTCAGTGTGTATTGTGATTAAATACATTTGGGAAACACTGACTTAAACCAAACAAAACATGTTTTGTTGTTTTTGTTTGCTTATGGGAATTCTCACAAACCTAAATATTCTAAAGGCCTTGCAAATCTGGAAGTGTGGTTTTTTAATTTTTGGCCTCTAAAACTGTGAAAGATTTAGTACACAATAACTCCTAAATTTATTTGTCCGTGGAGTACTTTCTCTCCACATTTAAAAAAATATCTCAACATCTGCCTGAATTAAAGTTCCCTATTTATTTCATTGCAGAAGTCAGTATAGAAAGTTTGGAAAAGGAGGAGCCATCCATAGAACTCCCATCGTTTTATACAATCTGTAAATGGACACAGGACATGAAAGTTGGATAAGAGGAAAGAAAGATAAAGGAAAGGTTTGAAACAGAAGGTACAATTAGGAGATTATAGAATTGTGTTGAATGTTGAACCTGCATACCTTAGGCAAAGAAGACACTGGCACAGGCAGAGAAAGGGATGAGGAGGACATCAGATAATCACAAAAGGCACACCCAATGCCTACAGGTGGCTCTATTGGTTTTTAATGTAATTTATTGCGAACTTTTCCTCGGTGTGACATCACATTCCAACCAATAAATAAAAACAATTTTCTTCAACTAAGGATGCTTAGCATTACTGTAGCATCTGTCATACTGATCTTGGAACAGGAAACTAAGGACAGAGCAAAGTACGTATTTGTTATAGGCTGAGTTGTGTCTTTCAAAAAGATATGTTCAAGTCCTAACTCCTAGTGCTTATGAATGTAACCTTATTTGCAAATGGATCTTTAAAGATATGATCAGGTTAACATGAGAGCATACTAGGTTAGGATGGGTTCTGATCCACTATGACTGGTGTCCCTTTAAGAAGACAGAATATTGGACACAGAGACACGCCGGGAGAAAGTCATGTGATGATGGAAGCAGAGACTGGAGTGAGGAGCTGATGAGCCAAGAAAGCCCCAAGGATTGCCAGCAACCAGCAGAAGCTCAGAAGCAGTGAGGAAGGCTCCTTCCCTAGAGCCTTCAGAGACAGCACAGCTCTGCCAAGTCCTTGACTTGGGAGTTTTGACCTCTAGAACTATCAGAGATGAATTTTTGTTTTAAGCCATCAAGTTAGTGGTACTTTATTCCAGAAGCCCTAGAAACTACAACAACCTTGATTTTAATCTAGGCATAAGGCAGATCATAATTCTCAAGCAGCACTACAAATGGCCGTGTATGGACTAGCGCTTTGCCTCTTGTGAATAAGATTGCAATGTCGAGACAATAAAATTATATTCTCTGCACAAGTAGTGAAGCAGGCTGAAAAGTGAATAAATAGCACAGCAGGTACGAAGACAATTTAGTCTCTTCAAAGGCACTGCCAGTTTCTAGTGCTTGAAAGCTTACTATGGACACACAACACAAGGTAAGAATCAGCAAGAGAATGTCAAGTACAACCATATGCCCAAAACATTCTGAAGCAACAGTGAACAACAGAAGTCAATAAAGAATTAAGTGCTATGAAGTGTGGCTCTCTCAACTAATCTTTGACAAAGCAGGAAAGAATATCCAATGGAAAAAAGACAGTCTCTTTAACAAATGGTGCTGGGAGAACTGGACAGCAACATGCAGAAGAATGAAACTAGACCACTTTCTTACACAAAAATAAACTCAAAATGGATAAAGGACCTGAATGTGAGACAGGAAACCATCAAAACCCTAGAGAAGAAAGCAGGGAAAAACCTCTCTGACCTCAGCCGCAGCAATTTCTTACTTGACACATCTCCAAAGGCAAGGGAATTAAAAGCAAAAATGAACTATTGGGACTTCATGAAGATAAAAACTTCTGCAATGCAAAGGAAACAATCAACAAAACTAAAAGGCAACCAATGGAATGGGAAACGATATTTGCAAATGACATATCAGACAAAGGGCTAGTATCCAAAATCTATAAAGAGCTCACCAAACTCCATACCCGAAAAACAAATAATCCAGTGAAGAAATGGGCAGAAAACATAAATAGACACTTCTCTAAAGAAGACATCCAGATGGCCAACAGGCACATGAAAAGATGCTCAACATCACTCCTTACCAGAGAAATACAAATCAAAACCACACTCAGATATCACCTCACGCCAGTCAGAGTGGCCAAAATGAACAAATCAGGAGACTATAGATGCTGGAGAGGATGTGGAGAAACAGGAACCCTATTGCACTGTTGGTGGGAATGCAAACTGGTGCAGCTGCTCTGGAAAATAGTGTGGAGGTTCCTCAACAAACTAAAAATAGATCTACCCTATGACCCAGCAGTAGCACTGCTAAGAATTTACCCAAGGGATACAGGAGTGCTGATGCATAGGAGCACTTGTACCCCAATGTTTATAGCAGCACTTTCAACAATAGCCAAATTATGGAAAGAGCCTAAATGTCCATCAACTGACGAACGGATAAAGAAACTGTGGTTTATATACACAATGGAATACTACGTGGCAATGAGAAAGAATGAAATATGGCCTTTTGTAGCAAAGTGGATGGAACTGGAGAGTGTTATGTTAAGTGAAATAAGTCATACAGAGAAGGACAGATTCCATATGTTTTCACTCCTGTGTGGATCCTGAGAAACTTAACAGAAGACCATGGGGGAGTGGAAGGAAAAAAAAAAAAAAAAAGGTTAGAGACAGAGGGAGCCAAAACATAAGAGACTCCTAAAAACTGAGAACAAACTGAGGATTTATGGGGGGTGGGAGGGAGCAGAGGGTGGGTGAGGGGTATTGAGGAGGGCACCTGTTGGGATGAGCACTGGGTGTTGTATGGAAACCAATTTGACAATAAATTTCATATTAAAAAAAGAAGAAGAAGAAGAAGAAATGTGGCTCTCTAAGACCTGCAAAGTCCATGGCAGAAGAGAGATCAGTGACCAATGGCGTTGCCGTGGAAAAAATATAAAGTATGGGGTTGAGAGTAGTGAGGTTGTTGACCTGATCTTGCAGAGAGTACCTAAGGGTAACTAACAGGGGATATTAACATTTTCATTGTTTTAACTTAGTTACTGTAGGTAGGACTTCCTGGAAAACAGATGCCGATACTAAAATTTGGATGAATGAGAGGTACTGGTGACTACTCTAGAGAACAGCATGTAGGAGGGTGAGAGATTCAAGGCTAGGCTGAGGAAGAAATTTAACTGCCATGAAGTTGAACTAAGATAGCCTTTAGCATATCCTCCCTTGAGAAAAAGGAACAGGGGCCTTTCGACTCCTGCCTCAGTCAACCAGGTATTAAATGTGGGCCCCCAAAGGGAGAGGGATGTACCCTGAGGAAAGGCACAGTCTTTTTGACTGACGGCAATTACCAAAGAGGTGTCAGCTGAGAGCCAATCGCCACCACCACTCCAAGCAGCTGAGAGTGAGTACCTCAATCTAGCAGGCAACATTTGGAAGAAGCCTTTTTCTCTTTCCACAAGGAGACTGGGCCTCCTTACAAGACGTTACAGGCAATAAAAGAATATATATAATTACAAATAAATTAGAAATGATTCATATATTAGAAATATATAATTAGATTTAAATCTATAGAGGAGTCCATGTACTTCTTGGCTTTTAGAGGATTAATTGCTAAATAATGTTTCCTCCAGGCAAAAATTTCCATGGGAACAGGCTCCTGAACCTTTTTATTATTTTTGTTTGTTTATTTATTTTGAGAGAGACAGAGACAGCCAGCTGGGGAGGGGAAGAGAGAGAGGGAGAGAGAGAGGGTGGGGTAGAGGAAGAGAGAGAGGGTAGGGGGGAGGGGGAGGGGGAGAGAGAGAGAGAGAGACAGAGAGACAGAGACAGAGATAGAGACAGAGAATCCCAAGCAGGCTCCACACTGACAGCACAGAATCCGATGCAGGGCTCGAACCCACAAACTGTGAGATCATGACCTGAGCTGAAACCAAGAGTAAGAGGCTTAAATGACTGAGCCACCCAGGCGCCCCCTCCTGAACCTTTTAACTTTGTATCCCCAGGACCTACAGCAGCACCTGGTCCCTAGTAGACTCTGATTATTTGTTGTACGAGTGAATGAGCAGTACGAGTTTCTCAGACTGATAAGCAGTCTAAGAAAGACAGTGTGTGTGTGTGTTTTATGAGCAAGTGTGGAGTTTCAAGGGTGATTTTAATACATTTTGGAATCTACAGAAGCAGAAGGCAGAGTAAGGGGGAATAATTTTTGATGGAACACAATTACAGACGGCCTTGAAAAGCAAAGAGGTTTAGACTTGAAGGCATAGGAAACAGGAAGCCAACGAGGTTTCTAAGCAAGGCACAAGATAAAAGCATTGTCTGAAATAAATGATCTTGGCAGTGGAAAACTGAAAAACAAATTATTCCATCAAACAAGTTGTTTCCAACAAGGGCTGTTTAATTTAATTTATTTTGTTTTTAAAGTAAATTTAGTCAAACCAGTTTTTCTTATGGACAAAATTAATTTTAGGGAACTTCTTTCTTTATTATGAAATTTTAATTTGCAAAGATAAATATATTTCAAAAGGGAAAACAAGTACCAAATCCCCCCCCCAGAAGAATTCATTGCTGACATCCTTTGAGTCAGAAAATAATTTTGTTACCTCAATTTTCACTTAAATTATAATATGTGTATTTTTCATGCTATTGAATATTCTTTGGAAACATAATTTTAACAATTTCATAATATTCAATTATATGAATTGTTTATATGTACTTAACTATTTCTGTATTGCTGAAGGGTTTTTTTTTCACATTTTAATATTTTAATTTCTATACTTCAAGAACTACTGCTTCAGTAAGTATCCTATGCAAAAATATTTTTGGATATTTTGGATCATTTCCTTAACAAAATATTTCTCAGAGGGGAACTACTTACTAGTTCAGGAAACATTAATATTTTGACATATTTTTTAAATATTTCCCAAAATAGGTTATATCAATTTGAACTCTCTCCAAAACTGAGTATGCCAGTTTTCTATACACTCATCAGCCTGATGGATTTCTATTAAAAGGAAAAATATTGGGGCACCTGGGTGGCTAGCTGGTTAAGCATCCGACTGGACTTCTGCTCAAATCGTATCTCAGGGTCATGAGACAGAGTCCTGCATCAGCCTCCACCCTGGGCGTGGAGCCTGCTTAAGATTCTCTCTCTGCTCTGCCCCCGTCTTCCTCCCCACGTCCCCACTCACATGTGCTCTCTCTTAAAAAAAAAAAAATTACTGATTACACAGGCAATAAATTATGTTTCACCATGGCTTTAATTTAAATATTTTTTCATTTCCAATGGGTTTGAACATTTTACTCAAATGTTTATTACCCATTTATCTTGGATACTCTGTAAATTCTTTTCTCATTTCTTTGCTATTTATATATTTTTAAGTTTTATTTATTTAATTATTATTTAAGGAATCTCTACACCCAAATTTATTTAAGTAATTCACGACCCTGAGATCAAGAGCCAGACACTCTTCCAACTGAGCCAGCCAGGTGCCCCTCATTTCTTTGCTATTTAACTCAAGCTTTCAGTAATAATATTTGTTCTCTCATAAGTCTTTTATGAGTTTATTATATAATAAAGCAATTAATCTATTACATGTTGCATTTGTTGGAAATATTATAGAGATAAAAAATAATTTAATTTCCCATGTTGATTTCCTTTTGTAATTTTTTCCATCTCTTTTTAAAATTACAATGATTTTTCATTCCTAGATTTGATAGTGATTCACTTTTACTTTTTGTACATGCTTTAAAAACCTACATTTTATTTAAAAAATTTTTTTAATGTTTATTTATTTTTGAGAGAGAGACAGAGCATGATCAGGGGAGGGGCAGAGAGAGAGGGAGACACAGAATCCCAAGCAGGCTCCAGGCTCCGAGCTGTCAGCACAGGGCCCCACGCGGGGCTCAAACTCACAAACCGTGAGACCATGACCTGAGCAAAGTTGGGCGCTTAACTGACTGAGCCACCCAGGCGCCCCTACATTTTTAAAGAATTTTTTAATGTTTATTTGTTTTTGAGAGAAACAGAGACAGAGTACAATCAGGGGAGAGGCAGAAAGAATGGGATACACAGAATCCAGGCTCTGAGCTGTCAGCACTGAGCCCAACGCAGGCTTGAACTCATGAACCGCGAGATCGTAACCTGAGCTGAAGTCTGAGGCTATACTTAGCCACCCAGGCGCCCCTAAAAATCTACACTTTAAAATGTAACACTTTAAATCTGTCTGAAATTTTTTTGGTCTATGGAGTGAAATGATGTATCAGTTAGGGATCATGATTACAAAGAAAAAGTCAGGTGTCTCTGCCACTATCTCTGCCAAAAGATCGAGTCTAAGCACCACCCACTTCTTCATTTACTAGCATATGACCTAAGTCATGAGCTAGAAGATAACAATTTTTGAACCCTAGGTCAAATGCTCCGATGCACCACTGAAAGAGGCTGGGAGACTGTTCAAAATTTTGACTTTGAAGAGGTGGAATTTACAACGTGGGAAGTTCTCCAAGCATAACATGGGTATTCAAAAGATGCTGAGTTGCCAAAAAACGACAAATATTCCTACAGATGAGGAAACAAATCAGCCATTGTTTCAAAAAGCTTGCCAACTGTGGCAATACAATTTATTAAGTAATCTTTCATTTATCCATGAATGTTCTATACTTCCTTAAAGCATATTAAATGATTACATCTAGTAGGATGGGCTTTTGATTTGGACACAATTTTTAATAGTAGTACCCTGAGCATTTGGGAACTTTAATATAAGATCTAAGCCAACCAAGAATCACATACACGCACACACCCCTTATGTCTCTATATAACAGTGACTTTCATTTGTATGCACCTTGAAATTTTAATTTGTATCTCCTCTATTATGTTATTTAGCCTCTCTTAATCCTCAAATAAAGCTAATCATGGCACCCAAAGCCCATGACTCTAAATCACTGATATCAGCGTTATCTCCACTTTACAAATGATGAAAGATAATCATATCTAATATTGTAGATATATTGATTAATATGCACAGATGAGAAATTCTATCAGCTACCATATTTCAATGTCGGAAACAACTAGGTGTGCACTTCAGTGATAATTTTTTCCCCTAGGCAGTTTACATTCTGGTTCATTCGGAATGTAGAATTATCATCCTCCTGATTACAAAATCACTTAGCACACTCCTCCAATTTCCACCAAGATCACAAAATCAGAATATCAGATGAAAACTTTAGTCCTCAAAAGATTTACCATGAATTTTTTGGTAAAGTTGTTTTTTTTTAGTTCTTATATCTTAACCTTGGGAGTGTAATTAGCCCAATGCATAAATTTTCTTATGGTTCTATAAATTACAGAGATTATGGTGGGAAGGGGAGTTGAAGGTAGAAATTAAAGACTGCACATTCTAGGGAGTTGTGAATAGAGCACATTAAAAGGCTACCTTTAATGTGGGAAATTTAAGGTCTGCACAGCTTGACCTAAGAAATAAGATATCCCACATACAGCTATAGAATAACAGTTCCAATCTACAGCATGCCTAAGGAGTATGAGGCACCCTTAGGTTCCTTTCAACTCTAAAAAGTATCATTATTAAAGAAAAGGAAAACAACTTTTTTTTTCCAACCAACATGCCTAGCCTCAAAGTCCATGTTTTTCCCATTCCCACCCTTTCAGAGGTCAAAGAGGCAAATGTTTTGTTTTGTTAAGATTTTTAAATTTATTAAAAAACAGAGATCACGCAAGTGGAAAGGGGCAGAGAGAGACGGGGACAGAAGCTCCAAAGTGGGTTCTGTGCTGATAGCAGCAAGCCAGATGTGGAGCTGGAACTCATGACCCATAAGATCATGACATGAGTCTAAGTCAGATGCTCCATCGACTGAGCCACCCAGGTGTCCCAAACAGGCAAATGTTTCAGCATCCCCCCGTTTTTCATCTCTTTCTCCATATATCTGTTACTGATGTGTCCACCTGGGCATCAGTGTGGGAGTCAGGCCTCTCTATGAGATCTCAGAAACCAGGAAAGCCAGTGATTCCTGACCTTAAATACTGCAGTACTATGGTACTAAAATTCCACTTTTTATATGAATTTCAGTATTAAAAATGAACATGCTGGGAACATACAAGTTTATTAGAAATGTAGGATTGTCAGAGAAAATAAAAACACTGGCAAAAATATTCTCAAAATCCCTATAATTTTCCGGAGAGAATTTCACAAATGTTGTTAATTATCCTTAATTATAAAAATATACACTAAAGTGATGACTTTAGCAATGGGTCACTGGTAACAAATGTGTGTCACTGGAGCACATTTACTGATGCTCCGCCTGCTTCGTTCCAAGCCACAACCTCACAGTTCGCAGGCATCAGATCAGAACAACACTCAGATTAGCTGCAACCAGCAGAGAAGCTGGCCTGTTTTTCTCCTGTCTGAAAACATCATAGGAATCAACTGGAGAAACTGATATCGTGTGCAAAGTCACTGATACACCAGAGGCCACAGTCTTTTCCTTGCTCTACTCATATAACGTCTCTTTCTTCCCTGATCCCTGAGGAAGGCTACACTATTTTGAAGCCACATGGGCAAGGTGGATAATGTTCATGAAAGAGAAGGCTGTGGAAGAGAGATGGAAGAAAGCAAGGGACGTAGGTACGCAGAGAAAAAGGAAATTTTCAAACAGTCCTTAAGTATATGATCCCCTTAAACTATAGTGTATAATTATTTGACAGTTATGAGTCAAGACTCAACTACAGAGTTGGGCCAAGTGCCACCATTTTAGGCACTGAACACAGAGCATGGAGGGTCATGGGTTTATAAGCATAAAAGGTGAAGTTAACCTTCTTCCTGCCAGATTAAACATTTAAGTATTTTTTTTTGAAGATGAATTGGTGTAAGTATTAGAATTCCCACAATGCGTTTAATAGTAATGTTTTTGACAGCACTGCCTCAGTATCTGCAAGTCTGTTAGCATCACTGTTGTTATCTTCGCTAGTTGTTGACTTCAGCAGAAATTCCCAAGATGAATAATGCTTAGCATGGTGCGGTTTAATGTGATCGAGTCATTTACTTTACATAGTTTTCAAATATAACATTTAAATTTTTAATTAAAAAATAAAAATTGGGGGATGTCTGGGTGGTACAGTCGAATAAATGTCCGACTCTTCTTTTCAGTTCAGGTCATGATCTTATGGTTCACAGGCTCAAGCCCCATGTCAGGCTTTGTGCTGACAGTGTGGAATCTGCTTAGGGTTCCCTCTCTCCCTTTCTCTCTACCCCTCTGTACTCACATTCACACACTCTCTCACTCAAAATAAATAAATAAATAAATAGATAAATAAATAAGTAAAATATTTGACAATTTTGAAAAAAATCAGTATTGAAATTAGTATTTGAATATTCTGTTGTTTTCATATTTTAATTACACTATCAGTTTCCCCCACTAAATAAAAGTTTAACAAAAGTTAAAAAAATATGAGTTTAATCATTAATCACTAGCCAGGTTGGTATGTCTATTCCAATTTGGTATTAATAAAACAAAAAAGACTACATATATTGACAAAGAGTCTCTCCTTCACCAAACTCTAGTCAGGTTCTTCTGAGTCCTCTTCCCATCTACACTTCCCTCTACCCCTCAACACCTGGGCTCCCTTTGTCTCTGCGTGTCCAATTTTAGCATGAATCCTGCTACACTAGTTAAACAGAATCTCCCACCCTCCATATCTGTTCACCCTCCATATCTAACAAGGTTCCTCATCCTACTACCATCTCCCAGGTGACGTCTGATCACCCAGTCTGGTTCCGGCAAGAACTACGCTGGTTTAGCTGAAATCCCCCCTTATACCGGATGTTTCCTGTTAGTAATTTTCCATCCACTACACCCTACCCTACTTCCTTGGCTATAAATTCCTACTTTTCCTTGTTGTATTCAAGGTTGAACCAAATCTTTCTCCCTCAATGCAAAACCCCACTGCCACGATTCCTACAACTATCATGATGGTCCTGAATAGAGTCTATCAACAAATGTCATGAATAATTTTTCATTAAAAATATTAAGTAATCAATTAACTTTGATTTAATATTACCATCACAAGCATAGTAATAATAATTTCTACTAAATTACACTTTTGAATCTCTTTTAGATACATTTTTCCTTTTTGTTATATACCTTTAGTTGATCTGTAGATTGCTTTATTCGTAGTTTAATTTATGAGAGAAATCACAACTTTTCAAGAAAATCAAGAGCTTCAAATTAAGAGAAGTGTCTTTCTGAATCTGCTTTCCTGAACTTACTTCCAGTTCACATCTCTTAAACATTAATATATTGTTTCTACAATTGATTTTGGAAGACGAAAACAATAAAATCGTTTCTGGACATGATGAACTAGAGTAAAAATTGGTGGTTAAAATGACACTTTAGTCTCAAAGTTTCCAAACTTGCAGTGGTGAGTATAAGCAATAGACCCTGGGAAGTAAACCACCCATAATCCCGGGGGGGTCCCATGAGAATTAAAATATTTTTCAAACTATATTGATAATGTACATTACAAATATGGAAAATTCCCTGCCAGATCATGAGCTGAGGGTATGACTTCAATCCGTGTCCCAGAAACATCGAAGTTGAGTGCACAGATGCCCTAGACGAGTCAGAACTAGAGAGTTTCTTTCTATATAGAAATCCCAAGTGCAATCACACATCATCTAAGATCCACTGAGCATTTCTGCCAGTCACTGCACAAGGCTGTGAGGATGTGGGGGCATCCTTGCCCTCAAGGATCTACAGTCCAGCAGGGAAGACAAACAAACACGTAATTATAATGGAGTTTTATTATGAAAGCATCTCTAGGTCAGAACTAGGTCCTTTGGACCTTGAGGAGTGCATCATTGTCAGTAACATATTTTTCCCAAATATATGTTGATGCCCCAGACTAACTGTATTATTAGCCTCATCCAAACAGGCCAAATGTCAATAGAAAAATCCAAAGCAACTTGAGAAATGTCACACCTTTTGTATACGGTAGTGAAGCAGAGTTTTTACGTGTTTCCATCACCAGGTATTCTTCTGTGGTCAGGTTTTAAAGAAATATGTATGGGGTGCCTAGCATAGCACCATGTTGGATAATGAAGGAAATAACAAACAATATAAATGACAGGAATCAAATATGACAGGAATCATATTGATGTTCAGGACTTTGAGAAAAATAGGTGAAATTAGCAAAAGAACAAACAGAACTGTGTTTTTACAGAAAGAATTTCTAGGGCAAGTACACAAAAACATAGAAGTGGCTAAGCATATTTAGGAAGCAAGTTTTTTATGAAACAACATTTGGCCAGGGGATGAGAAGGCTGTCTTTATAGGAGAACATGCCAGAACTTTCAATATGCTGGTAACGCTGCAAATTTCAAAGAAGGTACATAGCATGAAAAGTTTATCGTAAGTACTTGCCTTAAATAATCAACGTTAATAGATTATCAAGAGTCACAACACTTTGGGAAAGTCAAAGTCACACTAAAAAGTCAAAGTCAAAGTTACTCTAAATATACTATTAAGTAAAGGCATTTTAGAACTAAGGAGATAGCCTTATTCCAACATTCTTCTATTTTAAGGCACCAAATTAAAGCATAAATTCTTTCCTTGACAAAACTTGGAACAAATTCCTTAGCCTGGGAGATTTTCCCCTCAAACATGAAGAAATATGTGTTAGCTATTTTTGAGTAGTAGGAATGTAAAAAATGTGTATTTTTGAGAATTGGAGACTTTTTTGTCCTTGAATAACTCAAAATTTCTTTGTTCTTCTGAATCAAATTTAGCAAGTAATTAGTGCATAATGAGAACCAGTTGTAGCATCAGACTCTATTTAGTCAAAGTGCATTAAAAAATACATAGGAAGACCAACCGATAATCTGAATTCGCTTTCTAATGACGCTAACCTCATGAATGTTGTTAAAGAATGTATCATGGGCTCAAAAATCTGTTTTGCTGATTTCCAGAAAGCCCTTGGGGATTAATTTTCTCTCCAAGCTTTGTCCAACAATATATCTGAAGCAAATGGGAGTTTTGAATCAAAGATCAGCAGCATAGAAGCAAAGAGAGTCTCTAACAGAGCCTAGTAAGATGATTGCTCAAACGTCGGCTCACTTGTTAGCTTATTGGCCATGCTTTCACGCTAAGCACAATGCTGAAGCCTACTAGCATCCTATTCTGGAGACAAAAGTCTCACTCTTAAACCCACACAAAGCAAACAAATTATAGGCAGAAATTAATCCATCACAGCAAAAGCAGGTGAAGCACAAAGGCTCAGACGATTTTAGCCCTGCCAGAAAGTTCCTAAAGGGTGTAGGTGTGAGAGTGAGCAGGAGGGATAAGAAGGAAAAAGACATGGTTAGCAGCAATGCGGGAGTTCCTGACTGACAGTCATTGCAGAGCTGGGGGGTGTCAGGGTTCTGCCAGCTTCTTTTTCACTTACCACTCAAATTTCGGAAGTTTATTTACCTCTTAGGTAAAGTTCAAAGCTTGTCACATGTCTTCAAGTGGTGATTCAGGGAGCTAGGCTCCTGTCATCTTATTTGCTGCACTATCTTTACTAACAACATTGGCAGACATATCTGCATGAAGCTACCAGAAAGAGAAAGAGCATGGAGAATAAAAACGTGTGATATTTCATTAGCCAGTCCCTAAAGTGCTGCACCCACTTCCGCTCACGTAAACTAGAACCAGTCACAGCCACATCTCGAGTGTGCAAGACTGGGCACCATGGTCTAGGATTGTGTCCAGGAAGAAGACACAGATTAGTGTAACAGCAGGGAGAAAAAGGACCTATTTTACAGAGAAACAGCCCTGCATTCTAATCCCATCCCAGTTCTGCGATCTACTTGATGAAAAGCAGAGGGCAGGTTAGTTAATCCTCAGAGCATGGACACACAGGTTCACTTTCCCCTTCCGATTCATCCCGGCTTCCCTATCAGATTTCATACAATGTTCCCACCAGGAGCAAGGTATGTATAGCAGCTCAGCTCATCTGCAGGGTCTAAGGAATACAACTCATGACTTCATCAAACATACCTATATGTTGGTCTTTCTCCATGTCTTCTGAATAAAGAGGATGAAGCTGCATAAACCAGGAGCAAAGACAAAATGGAAGCAGACACAGAAGGCAAAGGAGGAGATGAGGGGAGTCGGCTCAACTACTCCTTATCGCCGAACTGTGGGCACGTTCCCCATTTGCATTTCCTTATCACACAGCCTTCACACAAAATTGACAATCTAGCCTTCCTTCCCCCAAATACACCACTGAAACACTGTGCTAACGCGAGTGTTCTCAAATTTTAGTGTGCACCAGAATCATCTGAAGAGCTTACAGGACATGTTAGGCCCACTTACAGTATTTCTAACTCAGTACATGTGGGGAATGGCCAGTGAATTCACATTCCCAACAAATGTATACAGGTGGTGATCATTCTGCTGGCCCAACCCATACTTTCGAGAACCATTCTCTAGAACGTGATTCTCATTCCTGACTGAAAATCAGAATTTGGAAATTTTCTAAAGCTCCAGACTACTCAGACCAATTAAATCAGAATCTTTGAGAAGTGAAACCCACCACAGGTGTTTTTATAAGCTCCCTAGGTTGAGAACCACTGCTCATGCAGGATACAAAATAGATTTCTTTATAATACCTTCAAGAAATTATCTTCTGGGTCATAAATCTGAAGACACGGTTTGGATCTGCTGTGTTTGCCTTGGAGCCATTGCCTGGGGCGGTCCTTGGTGCACAGCAGGCACCTATCATAGTTGAAGCTCTTACTGAAGTAGTTGATTTCCTTAACTTCTCTGCGGTAATGAATAATACTGACATCCTTTCTTTTGAGCACATCTCTCATTTCACAATTTGCATAAGGAGTTATTCTATTTCTTCCGTGACATTAACAGCTGTTCATTTGCTTGTTTGTTTGCTTACCCTGCTAGTTCCTTCTCCACTCAACTCCAAGGCTTGCTCTGGGTCCTGTGTATTACCTTCTCCATGTTAGTGTTTCTGTCGTAAGTTCTCTCCATGCAAATCATGTTAGCATGCTTCTGAACTTCCAGTGACCCCCCCCCAACGTTAGAAGGGATGAGATTCCTCCCCCACAAATTACTTCACTTGTTACTCTGAGAAAGTAACTGTTAAGAGGTGTCATTTGGGGAAGTAAAAGTGTAATTAGACATAGATCGTAATAGCAAAACAGCCAATATTTATTGAGCACAGGCATTGTACTAAATAAAGACTTCACATGGGTCGCACCATTTATTTTTCACAAGAAACTATTGTATCACAAGATACAAATCATATCCCCATTTTACAGATGAGGAAAGTAAGGTGCAGGAAGGTTAAATAATTGGCCCAAGGTCATGTAGCTAGTGAAGTACAGACAGAGACTTCCAAAGAGTTACTCTGGCTCCAGAAATCAGGGTCTAACAACTCTATTATGGAAGAGTCTGAAAAAGAGGTTTAGAAATCAGAACGAGATTATAAAACTTAAAAAAAAAGATAATAATACCTCCATGGGAGAATTTTCAGATTCAATATAACTAAACAAAGGCATTAAAATAATTAGGCTCGAATGAAAAAAATCATCATAGATGTTCATGGAAAAGGAGGGTAAGGGGAGATCACGTGCATCAGGAAAAATCAGAGGGAAGATGGGTGAATGGCTGTGGTCTCTGAGTTGATCAGTGAAAAGGATTCATGGGTGTTTCCCACTGACCTGATGTGGGCAAATCAGGAGACAAAGAGCTGACTTGTGATCATCTTGGTACCTTTCCAATAATTCAGTTTATAGGAACAGAAGGAATTCAGCCTCAAGAAGCTATATATTATGTGAACACTGGTTTGTGAGGGGTTCACAAGGAGCCTAAGGCAAAAAGTTGAACTAGAGATGCACATCTGCACCTACGTCAAGGGCACTACAGGTACAAGAGTCCAAGAGAGACCTAAAAAAAGCCCAAAACAGTAATCCTAAGATAAAGAAAGACCTAGCTTTAAACACAAGACAGCACCAGAGAACATAAAGCCAGTTACATGAGAACAGATTAAATTTATGTCCTTTTTTACGTTATCACTTCTCCATCCCCTTTCTTTAAACCTGAAGCTCTCAGAATCTGGGAAGCAAACAAATGGTAGTGAAGGAAGAGAAGCAGGCAGAGAAACAAGAGGGAAAACAACCAATTACAGGCTTTTACCCTGAGGCAGGTCGGGCCTGACGAAGGGAGAAGACTGACATTCAATCAAGTTCATGGTGTTGTTTGTTTGTTTTATGGAACTATAATTTATTTAATGATAAGAATTTAGTTATTCCACTAATAATCATTTAGTTTGTTTCCAGGATTTTGCAATTCATACTTTATTATTTTTTTTATTTAAATTCAAGTTAGTTTAACACACAGTGTAGTCTTGGCTTCAGGAGTAGAACCCAGTGATTCATCTCCTACATATGACACCCATTTGATAAATAATATACGCTAAACACCAAATTTCTGAATTAAAGTAAGATTTATTTCTTAAGGTGACTATAATTCTGCATTTTATCTGAGTAAAAACATGGAGGAAGACCAACATACAGGTATGTTTAAGTCATGAGTTGTACTTATGTAATATGCTGTTCATGCATGTGTAAAAGAAGTCTCAGGTGACATTTTTATTGTTTCCAACTCAGAATGGCCACATATTTGTCTAGAACAGTTACAGAAAAGGCCTGTAAGATGTTTTCTATAAGGAAAAGTGATGGCCTTTGGAGTGTGGAAGGCATAACTCAAAAGATCCTGAATTTTCAAAGGTCTGGTTCAAGGAATGTGATGCCATCTTGGACAGGAAAAATGTTTTGGTATATGCACCTGATTTTGTCATTCGAATTGTCCTTCAGTCTATCATGAGTTCTGATAGAGTAATTAACTATTTAAAAAAAGTAATTTTCTCCTTATATTTCTAAATAACATGGGGTACCAGTATCCATGGGGTATGTTAGTCAGGTTTGGAAAATAAAACAGGAGATGCTCTAGATATTTCAAGCAGAAAAGGATTTAATACCTAGAATTTAGTGCCAATAACTCTGGAAGAAAGCAAGGCTGGAGAAGGCTGACTGGCCACCTCTCAGATACACCTGACCTGCCTTCTGAGAATCATCAAGTTTCAACCAGGTCAGGAACTCCAGGAAACCACTCTCAGATGGTCGCTGCTGCCTGGAATATTAGGCAGATGATTTTCAAAGTGTCCCCAGAAGCCACTGTTGATGTTGAGACTCAAATCTGTTGAAGGCCAGGTGCTACCTACAACTGACAAAGAAGTATCATGGCTTCCGCCCCTTTCTATCTTCCAACACTAATGCAGTGTCACTTATTAGAGGAAAGAAAGCAAGCCAGAAACACATAGTAAGAAATGCTGGGAAATATAGTTCCTGGTCTTCTGGCTCCTGAGACACCAAGCAGAGCACAACAGGGACACTGGGAATGGTGCTGAGGACCATCACATAATCCAGCACATGAGGTATTCTCAGTGGAAGAGACCATACACTGGCTTGTATCAATTAATATTTTCAAATAAAATAGTAAAAATAAGTAGGTCTGTTCAGAGTTTTGATTCTAAAAAGATCACCGTTGGTTCCTCTAAAGCAGATGCAGCGTTTTCCAGACATGACAGGTTCTCCTTTTGCCCTCTGCACCAGCCTCTGAGAATGCATCTGTCATATACACAACATCAGACACAGGGAAACAGGCGCAGGGAACCATGTACAAAAACGTATCAACCCACGTGAGCCCAGAAGCAGGCAGACACACATGATACCCCACACGGATTCCAATCACAAACTCTGTACTGATCAGAAGGAACATGGCTCTAAGTCAAATCCATACCTTTTAGCAGCATAAAGGCATTAGAGCTTAACCAGCAAAAACAAATCAGCAAATGTTCCAAGGAAATTCTAACCTTAATCCTTCCTTAGATATCAGTTTTGATCAAGGTTTAGCAAATCTTCTCAGGAAACGTTTATTTCAAAGTCTGTATATAGCATGTTTTTCCTCTTAGATAATAAAAAAATCCTAGTATTATGAAATGCTGGATTAAAGTGGATATGAAAAAGAATTAAGCAAGTGTTGATTATTGATCCTGCTCTCTCCATTTCACCACTTCCTCCCACCTCTATTCACCTCCTCCCTGACACCCAAGTTGGCATTTTTAAAATTTAGATCTCATTTGTGATCAAATCTATGTCTCTCGTCTGTTTAAAAGGCTTCCAAGACTCCCCATAACATAAAAAAAAAAAAAAAATCAACTCTCTGTAACAACATCCAAAAGGCTTTTTAGAACTGAGTCCCTATCAACCTCTCCTCTCCAGCCTCAATTCCTACCATGCTCTTCAATTTTAATTGTAAATGGCTCTATTTATTCCTACCTACAAATACTGATGTGAGGGTTAAATGAGATGATGTAGGCAAAGCACGGACAGTACCTGGCATATATCAGATGCTTAGTAAGTCTTCAAACACCTCCTTTATAATGTACGCATACGGGTGGCTTTCCATATATTATCTCCTAAACATTCACGTACCCCTTGAGGACAGTAAATGAGACTTAACATCTCCATTTTTAAAAAACTATTTATTTATTTATTTTGAGAGCGAGAGGAAGAGAGCGTGTGTGTGTGTGCAAATGGGAGAGGAGCAGAGAGAGAGGGAGACAGAAAATCCCAAGCAGGCTCCATGACTGTCAGCACAGAGCCCGATGTGGGGCTCAAACTCATGAACCGTGAGATCACGATCTGAGCTGAAATCAAGAGTTGGAGGCTTAATCGACGGAGTCACCCAGGCACCCCAGTATCTCTATTTTGTTAATTAAGAAGCCGAGGCTCACAGAGTTTGTGTGGCTTGCTAAAAGTACGACAGCTGGTAAGAGGAGGGGCTGGCAATAAATCTACTTCTGAATACAAGTTAGAACACGCTCCACTACTGTGTATTCCTTCCCCTATAGATTTACGAAAAGTTGCATTTAGTTACAGTTTGTTCGTTGCCCCACTACCATAGTGTCTGTGCCAGACATCTGCCATTTTCTTTCAGATCCATTCCCTGGTCACAGTGGGCTGTTTCTGCAAACCTTCCCAAGCTGCCTTTGCCAACAGGCTTCTAACCATGTGCGGTGAATGGGAGACACTAGTGGAGATTGAAGGCAGGAGGGAGGAAGAATCTAGACTATTTTATGGTCTCGATCTTGTGTCTGACAGTGGCTGTATCTCTGCTATGGTACCAGGCTTCTCTGGGCAACTTCCACTGATGTCCACGATCCCAGGGCATATGCGTGGCTCCTAGACCCTAGTGGCACGACCTCCTCATACTAGTTCACTTCTAGGGGTAGAAGGTGGTTGCACTTCCTAGCACTGTCAAGACTTAGATTCCCTCTTAGGACCCTATTTGGCCTTCCAGCTTTTCTAAACCCCCTGTATTTATGCTCTCATGCTGAACCATGGATCTCTTTCCCTGACTAGACCTTAATTCATAAGTGGCCACACAAAGAATTTAGATATTTTAATCAAATTTGGAGTTACAGCCTTCACTGAAATCATCTCATAACATCAGACATCTTTATTGTCTGAGCAGACAATATCCATTCTCCTCTTTTCCATCTTAACAGAACCCTGACTTGTTAGAAATGACAACTTATCCAACTAAAACTCAAAACAGCCAAGATTCAGCTGCTGACGTTAGTGGTCACATGATTAAATTCTGGCTAATGAGATTAATGGTTGGTAGGCCTTTGGGGAAAGTGCCCCAAAATCACTTTACTTAATTGCCAAGTAACTGTACTCACTTTTCCTGCTTCTTCCTGTCAAGGATGCAGACATGACTGCATAGCTCCAGTCACCCTGTGACCATGAGAAGACCTGAGAGATGTCATTTAAGATGAAGACTAAAAGTACACAAGAGCCTGGATGACTGAAGACACATATGGATCCCATGTACCAGCACGGGACCACCTAGATACTCATATTACATGAGAACCACTATTTTCCAGGTACTAGGATCTGTTACTCAATACTAAAGCATTCCAAACTGATACAAAACTAAATCTCACTATTCTTGCATTTATTTACTGATTACTTCATTCATTTCTGCTATGTGTCAGGTATTATGTAAGAACCTGGGTGTATAGAGAAGGATCAAGGCAGAGTTCCTGCCTTTAAGAAGGTCACAGTGGATGGGGTGCCTGGGTGCCTCAGTCGGTTAAGCATTCAACTTCAGCTCAGGTCATGATTTCACAGTCTGTGAGTTTGAGCCCTGTGTCAGGCTCTGTGCTGACAGCTCAGAGCCTGGAGCCTGCTTCAGATTCTGTGTCTTCCTCTCTCTCTCTCTCTCTCTCTCTCTCTCTCTGCCCCTCCCCTGCTCATGCTCTGTCTCTCTCTGTCTCAAAAGTAAAAGTAAATAAAAACATTAAAAAAATTGTTTTTAAAAAGAAGGTCACAGTGTAGTGGACAGTCAGACACAGAAATGAGTTGTTAAAACTGCAGAGAGGCAACTGAGTACAAAAAGGTAGCATTTAGGGAATACAGAAAAGGAGTAAGAAAACCTAATTCCTGGGGTTAGGGACAGCTTCTAATGGAGTCATGGGAAACTGAACCAATAGAGATTATTAGGAAGAGCTGATTTGAGGTGCTGTACCAAGATGGGGCTGGGAAGAAGGGGGCCACGGGAGAGGGAAACGTTACAGGTAGACAGGAATTAAAGGAAATAAGAAACATATTGCTATGTGGGAGGAACTTCCAGCAGTCCCGATTTGTTCACGGGCAATGCACAAACCAGAGCGGTGACAGACAAGTCGAAATTAGGGCTCAGTTACTATAGCGCCTCCTGCACTATGACCCAGAGTTCACACTTAGTGCTGAGGGCAAAGGGGAGTCACTGACGTTCTCTGATGTTCTTTTAGCAAGGAGTGACACTACTAAATAATGTGGCCCCTTCAACAGCTGATAAGCTCATAAACAGCACAATTCAATACAGGAAATGCTTAATTTTGTTGTGAACTGTTACCAACAATTGGCATGCTACAGGCTAGTTTCTCCAAGAGTGACTATCAGCAATTGCTGACCAGGATAAGAGGTGCAGTCTAAGACCGGAGGAAGTCTTCCATAAGTTGTGAGCTTCGAGAAGCATGTGCATTATTTGCTCAGTAAATACTTTCTGCATGAATAAATCAATGAATAAAATCTATGAAGAATAAGGTTTCTCCACTCATTCCCAGAAGTAGATAATCGACAGCATTTAGTGCCCACCACATGAACATACCTTCATTCTCTGCCCCAAAGGAGTCAGTGTCTTGAGTTTTTTTGCTTGCCAATTCAGGAGCAAAGTATTCTGTATGCATGAAAAGGAACCTGGTGGCTTTTATTTACTTGTGGGCTTGGAGTTTGTGGTCTCACGTGAAGAGTTCTAGAACAGCAGCCCCAGAGAAACTGACTCCAGGTTCCCTCCAGCTACTTAGGAGTCTCCTTCTGTCTTAGTACCTATTAATAAAGAAATACAAATATTGGGGCACTTGAAGAAACTGAATCCTTAGATTCACTTCAGCAGAGCTGGGGGAAAAAAATGGTTTTGAAATCTAAAAGAGATTTTTAGGGACACATGGGTGGCTCACTTGGTTAAGATTTCGACTTCGGCTCAGGTCATATCTCGTAGTTTGTGAGTTAGAGCCCCATGTCGGGCTCTGTGCTGCCAGCTCAGAGCCCAAAGTCTGCTTCAGATTCTGTGTCTCCCTCTCTTTCTCTGCCCCTCCCCTGCTTGCTCCATCTCTCTCTCTCTCTCTCTCTCTCTCTCTCTCGCTAAAAAATAAACATCAAAAATATCTTAGAGAAATTTTT
The DNA here is from genome assembly GCF_018350215.1 of Panthera leo. Classification (NCBI taxonomy): domain Eukaryota; kingdom Metazoa; phylum Chordata; class Mammalia; order Carnivora; family Felidae; genus Panthera; species Panthera leo. Next base: position 190,274,871 of record NC_056682.1, read on the forward strand.
AAAAATAGTACTATGTATGTCTTCAGGGAAGCTAGAAAGAGAAGCATTTAAAGAAATGCACCCTCCCTACAACTAGGTGTGGGGGGAAGAAATCCAAGGCATATAGTGAGTGGTGGCAGAATCCAAGAGAAAGGAGAGCACACTGGATCTCTGGGGAGCTTGGAAAGAAGAAAAGACATATGGATGTGTTCAGGCTTAGTCACTGTTAAAAAAGTCTTGGAGGCACAGTGAAATGGCCATGGATGGTCTCTCCCTAAAATTTCAGATCTAGCCAATAAGGCTTGAGATCTTCTTGAAGTCATGCCTTTGCACAGATGTTGCCTAGCATGGTCTTTAAAGCTTCAATGAAAGAGAAAAGTAAAATGGCAGGAAGACAGAAAACAAGAAAAGAGGGGACAGAGGGAAAAAGAAAAATTTGGAGCTATTAGGGAAAAACACTAAAGCTATGATACAACACATATCTTGGTCAGGTCCAAGTTGCTATAACAAAGCACCATAGATTGGGTGCCTTATGAACAACAGATCTCTTGTTTTTTTTCACAGTTCTGGGAGCTGAAATTCTGAGATTAGGGTGCCAGCATAGCTGGATTCTGATGAGGACTGGTTTGAAGACTGCTGATTTCTCCTTGTATTCTCACATGGCCAAGAGCAAAGAGAGGAAGCAAGCTCTCACATGACTCCTAGAAGGGAGCTAATCCCAGTCATGAGGGCCCCACCCTCATGACCTCATCTCATCTGAATTAAAGGCTCTACCTCTGAATATCATTACACTGGGAGCAAAGTTTCAATACATACGAATTGGGAAAGGGGGGCACAAACATTCAGGCCATAACAACACATTTGAAAACCAATCTTTTCAAAATAGAAAAGACAGTAGAATAAATTATATGTCACCACCAAGTACAGCAGAAGGGTAACAGGGTTTGAATTCCTAGAGTTCAGGAGGGTTTGGCTTTTTACTTATGAGCTATGTACTGCTAACCAATTTATTTGACCTCAGTAAGGCTCAGTTTCATCATCTGTTAAATGGAAACAGTGTCTTCATCACAGGATCAGAGTGAGAATTCAATGAGATTGAATTTGTAAAGGACTTAGTTCTTTATCTGGCACACAAAAAGCATTCAGCAAATCGTTAGCTATTTAATAATGTACAATAAAAGCATATTCTAATTCATCAAAAACTACTTTATGCATTTATTATGTTCTTACTATGTCCTTGGGCTGTATTACTGAGAAAGACAGTATCCTGTTCTGGATGGTATTCACATTCCCAAGCAAGAATGATAGACAGGCAGATAACATCAGTGGAGGGTGCCCAACAGTAAGCAGTAAGGTAAGTGTAAGTACAAGGTATTATAGAATTGTAAGAGATAAACACAGCAAAAGGCTAGATCACAAAACTCCAAAATAATATGGAGCTTACTTGAGAGCAGGGGTCCACTGAAGAGTTATAAGCAGAAGATGGAAATGTTTTGACTTCAGAGAAATGAAATTACTACAGTTCCAGCTAGGAAGGAAATAGAATGAAGACAAAAAAGAGAGAAAGAAAAACTGTGTGGTACCAGTTATTCAATTCAGATTTTTTTTTCCTTTAAATTTGTGCATTCTAGTCAAAGCTACACAAATCTGTGTTGATTACAGGCTTGATTTTAAGAGAAT